>NW_024736661.1:765000-1028984 GCF_018991925.1 Homarus americanus
CAAGAAAAAAAGTTTATCGTAAGTAAATTAATAAAGTGTGTGTGTGGGTTTCATAAGTATGACTTCACTCGTTATAAGTAAGAAGGAGATCCTGGTTGGCAACACTGAGTGAGACAATTGTTTGTTGGTATCGAGTTTACTTATAAAGTGTTCTACTACTTTGTGAAAATTATATACTTTCAGGAATAAAAAAGTTTGGGATGTATGTTAGACTTTACTTATATAGTGTAATTATAAAACAGGTGTTGTTACACTTTATCAACTTTTTAATACTTTACGAAAATTCTTTACTTTCTGTAGTTAAGTTTATATACATTAAGCATTATACATAAAAAAAGTTCCATTACTTTTCACAAACTTTCCAAAAATTATCCCCCACAAAATACATTTCCAGCCATTTTTTTTGTGAAGATTGATTTTTTTTCCTCAGTGACAAAAATAATCACGTTCATTATCATTCATATTATTTTCTTACTTAAAAACACTAAATAATTTCCACTTTTATGACACAGAAATAAATTGTTATTGTTTGCTTAAAGGTTTGACGGTTGTTTAGTCTTCAATGTAAACAACATGAACTGGCGTGACTGCGTTGAAACTTGTCTACAGTCCTGGGTACACGGACGTAAACACTGGTTTGTTTATGTGTATTGTTTAGGATGGGTTTGAGGCGTTTTTGTTTATTGTTCACTTTCGTTGGTACACTTGTAAACAATTTTATCACCCATGAATGTTTATAAATCACATTTTTTTTTCTATACGTATACTGGTATAAACACAATGTTGTCTGTTTGCAAAGTTGACTACGGGAAGTAAACACGGTATTGGTGGTGATATTGGTACACGGATCTTGTTTATAATTACGGTTTTCAGTGCGGATTGTGAGACAGACAGACACAGTAGTAGGGACGGGTGAGAGAGACAGACAGACAGACACACACGGTAGTAGGGACGGGTGAGAGAGACAGACAGACAGACAGACAGACACACGGTAGTAGGGACGAGTGAACGGCGCGGGTGTGGAGCGAGAACTGTGGACCTCCCGAGTGTCTGCTGGTTCACACTGTACTGATGGTGACCTACACACACAGCACCGCCACCCACGACCATCCACCTTGCCTCGCCGCCCATCACCACCCAGTCACCCAACACTGTAACCTATCTCTGTCACCATCACCACCCACCATCACCATACACCATCACCACCCACCATCACCACCCTTGCCTTGCTTCACCTCCTATCACAACCACAATTCAGGCCTCACCACCCAACCAGCCCTCACCACCCACCCAGACCCCCGCCACCCACCCAGACCCCCCGCCGCCCACCCAGACCCCCGCCGCCCACCCAGACCCCCACCGCCCACCACAGCACATGACCTAACCCTCACCTGCTGTAACTTACCTGTGAACAGTGAGAACCTTGGTAGGGCGTGGCACAGATGACCTTGAGGGAGTAGTTGAGGGTGGTGTGGGCGTTGGTGTGGGCGTGGTGTGACCAGGCCCGCCCACCCTCCACCCGGTGATGGCCCACGTGACGCGCGATCAGCTGACCCACACGATCTGTAATATGACCCCGACGTGTACTGGACCTGTTCTGCACACACACACACACACACACACACACAACCGCATCCAGCCCATACGTGCACGAACTGATCGCTATAAGAACAGCCCAGTCCCAACCATTGTAAAATTATCAATAACTTGTAATAAATCAGTGTATTCACTCCCAGTAAACACTACTCCTTGCACTGTCACTATGTTGAAATGAACTGTAGTTTGAGCTTTTCCACATCTAGTTATTATATGTCTTATGTGTGTCACTTATGTTACTTGTATATTATTTGTAATTCGTAACCCATTCCCCAAATATGTAACTGTATATTTTCAGCCTTCTGGCTGCCAAGCTCTTTCAATAAACAGTTAATTATTATTATTATTATTATTATTATTACACACACAGGCACACACACACACACACAGACACACACGCACACACACACACACACACACACACGCACACACGCACACACACACACACACACACACACACTCACCGGTAGTCTTCAGTGGTTGGTGAGTCTTGAAGAGTCGACCAGTGACGTCATGCCAGGCCTCGAGTATTAACTTGAAACTGACCTGTGAGGGGGAGTGTTGTCATCATCATCATCATCATCATCATCATCATCATCATCATCATTACCACTACTAATTCTTCTACTACCACTACTACTACCACCACTACCACTATTACCACCACTACCACAACTACTACCACTACTACTACTACTACTACTACTACCATCACCAAAACCACTACTACCACCACCACCACTACTACCACCACTACCACTACTCACAGGCCAGGGCGTGGTGAAGGGTAGGGTAATATCGAGGGCGCCGTGTGTGGGGGCGTGAAGTGAGTTGTTGGTCACCACCTCCGTCACCAGCAGCCCCAGGGTACAAGGCACCTGAGGAGTCGCCCCGCCCCGCCCCGTGCTGCCCCGGACATGTCTACTCCTCCTCCCCCACCCCCGTCCACCCACCCTCAGGGCATGGGGCATTGGGGACGGGGAATGTGGGCGGGTATGGGCGTGGGTAGCGTCAGCCAGTATGGAGGAGAGGTTACGGGCGGCGGTGGTGATTGATGTGGGTGGTTGTCGCCGACCAGGATGGGTGGCACACACTCTGTTGAGGGTGGCATTATTATTATCAGTGGGAGGAAAGTATTATTATGAATCATTATAAGTTACGGTGAAGTATTATAGAGTATTATAAACACAACAGCACACCTGAGGCACCACCAACCTACACCTGTCTTTACAGTGTTGGGCTGGACGGTTGATAGTGACGTCATTTATCTACTGACGTCACTGCCCTCCACTGATGTCATTACCCTCTATTGACGTCACTTCTCTACTGACATCATTGATTTACTGACGTCATTGCCTTATGACCTTACTGACCTCCCCGCACTGTGTCATACAGCTTGGCCTCTATGGGGTGTAATGTGGTGACTGTATTGTACTGTATATTCTACCTACTTCACTTAACAGGTATATTGAATCACTCTATGGGAGGGGATAATTACGGTGACCTCGGTGTTCGTGCTTCTGGGTCAAAGGTCAATTATTTTACACGCTTAACACGTTTATTGAATAACTATCTATAAGAGGGTATCATTAGGGTGACCTGAGTGTTAGTACTTAAGGGTCAGGGGTCAATTATTGTAAACCCGAGACGGCAGAGTAAATGAAATGTGGATAGCCAACACCATAGACTTTTATACCACACTATACAACTGCTATTATTGTTATAGTTGTTGACATTGTTATTATTATTGTTGTTCTAGTTGTTGCTGTTGTTTTTATTATTGTTATTGATGTTGTTATTGTTGTTGTATGTGATTATTATTATTATTATTATTATTATTATTATTATGGTAAGGTTGGCAACCCTGGTAATGGCTCCACCACTGGCATGAGACAAACATACAGTACACGTGTTACAGCTTCCATCAGTGTGTCATTGTGGTGTAGAGGGGAAAGCCAGGCGGTGGTGATTGCTCGTGGTGGCGATGTTGTGGTGTTGTAGGAGTGTCTGGGGTAGTTAACATTAAGTACAGTGTGTGTGTGTGTGTGTCTTTGTGTGTGTGTGTGTGTGTGTGATTAATCTGGTTTTATATATTTTATTGAGTTTATATTTGGGTTTTTAGGTATAGTTTGGGACGGCCCCTCCAGTAGTGAGAGACGGCCCCTCCAGTAGTGAGAGACGGCCCCTCCAGTAGTGAGACAGCCTCCGGTAGTGAGACCCTCCAGTAGTGAGAGACAGCCCCTCAGTGAAGTAGTAGCCCCTCAGTAGTGAGAGACGGCCCCTCCAGTAGTGAGAGACGGCCCCTCCGGTAGTGAGAGACGGCCCCTCCAGTAGTGAGAGACGGCCCCTCCAGTAGTGAGAGACGGCCCCTCCAGTAGTGAGAGTAGCGGTCCCTACCCGTCATTAACATAATTACCTCACTTATTGATGAAACTCTCACCACACACACTTATTGACCTCATTCTCTCGTGTCAAAGTTACTCTCACCTGCTACTGCTATTTCCTCACACACACACACACACACACACACACACACACTGTATATTTTCGGCCTTTCGGCTGCCATGCCTTTTCAATAAACCGTTAATTATTATTATTTTTACACAGGTAGCACTAATTCAGTACTGGTAGCAGAATAAGGCCTAAGTTTCCATCAGTGGTCGTTCTCTCTCTCTCTCTCTCTCTCTCTCTCTCTCTCTCTCTCTCTCTCTCTCTCTCTCTCTCTCTCGTGTACCGTGTCGTGGCGTCATTCTAGGTCACCAACACGACATCCTAACAAGCGTGGGCGTGACAGACCTCCTCGCCAGGGTGTTGTGGTGCTGGTGGTCGCTGATACTTATGTTGTGTGGACAGTACAGACTCTCTCTCACATGTGGGCGTCGCTGAGAGAGAGAGAGAGAGAGAGAGAGGCCAGGTGTGGTGTGTTGACTGAGCCTTCAAGAAAATATGATCATTAAAGTAACTGTAGCAGATGACAGTGATGGATAGTATTGAGGGAGATGGGGGGAGGGGGGAGAGAGATAGAGGGAGGAAGGACGAGGATGGAAGGGGGAGGGAGATGAAGGAAGGGAGAGAATTAGATGTGTGTGTGTGTCAGTGTAAGTATTTGTCACGGATCATTTACTCTCAGCGACGCGTTCAGTTAACAGACCTGCTGAGTCAATCACCTTTCCTTACCCGTGAAACTAAAACGATTGTTAATTTGTGACGTTAAATTGTGTAACCTGGTCACCATGACAACCACCACCTTATGAGTTGTTGTTGTTTTTCTTGTTGTTATTGTTGGTTTCTTTTCTCCCTGGATGGATGAAAACAATGAACACGGATGATGATTATATTTCTTCTACTGTGTTTGTTTATAACTTTCTAAGTGTGTGTCTGTGTGTGTATGTATGTATGTTTGTATGTATGTTGTATAAGTCTGAGTGTATGTGGGTGCGTGTGTGTTTTTATGTATGCATGTGTGTTGTGTAAATGTGTGTGTGTGTAGACGGGAAGGTGTACCGGTACTGTACTTGGCATTAATTACAATCGTTACAGTACCTAATACACAGTGTATAACAGGTCATCAAGTACTGTATTATACCTGTAAGAGGCCCAAGTGTGACGCGCCCTCCAGTGTAGTGACCACGACGGCTGGGGGCGCGGCCTTGTGCGGAGGGGGAGGTGAGAGAGGAGTGGGGTGAGGGATAGAGAGAGAGAAAGGGAGTAAGGAGGTGAGAGAGAGAGAGAGAGAGAGAGAGAGGTAGGAGGGTGAAGGACGGGCGTTGCTCTAAGCCCATGACGCAGTTATGTGTGTGTGTAAGGGGCTTATATATCTATAGTCTCTCTTTCTCTCTCACACACACACACATACACGCACATACCTCCCTCCCCCTCCTCCCTCCCTCCCTCCCTCCCCTCCCTCCTTCCCTCCCCTCCTCCCTCCTTCCCTTCTTCCCTCCTTCCCCTTTCGCACCCCCCTTTCTCTTTCACCTCCTTACTCTCTCTCTCTCTCTCTCTCTCTCTCTCTCTCTCACATTTTTTCACAGTCGTCGTAAAGCGGAAGACAGTCGTTCACACGGTAATATTTCGCTCACACACACACACACTCAGTACACGACAACTTACACCTCGTCGTTCTCATCCTTGTGTCGCTACATCAATAGACATGAACCTTTATAATATTCTCATTTGATGTACCATAAGTAAGTCTCTAGTTTACTTTAAGCTTCAGGTATAACAGGCAAACAATAAGGTTGGCTTTGTGTCGTCCGAACATCAGGTACAGGTCACATAAAGGCGTCATTAACAACAGAGTGTTTGGCTCAGGTAAAGTCCATTTCCCTGTCGTGTTGGTTTGTTGTGTTGTGACGTCACTTCATAAGAGCCAGTAGTGGTGAAGGTAATGTAAGAGCTTCCAAGAGACGCCTTGTTCCTGGGGCGTTTTACTGTCAACCTTGGCGGCCCCTGGACCCCACTCCAACCTCCTTCTAGACCCCTTAACCCACCTGGACACACCCCCCCCCCCCGCCTCAGGTGTGTCTTACCATCACTGATTTGTTGTGAAATATGTTAATAACACACCTAAGGTCATGTTGTGTTGTGTTGTGTTGTGTTGCTACAGTACGTGCTGGAAACTCTTTGTTGTGGTACTTATGCGTTTTACTAAGAAAGGCGTATCTCTCTCTCTCTCTCTCTCTCTCTCTCTCTCTCTCTCTCTCTCTCTCTGTGTGTGTGTGTGGGGGGGGGGGTGGCTAAACACCTACCTGAAGAAGGTTCTGCAGTGGGAGCTACAGCCAGGGAGGCCCCGAGGGTTGAGGCAACACTCCCCGTCCACGTCCCTCGAGAGGTCATTCCTGAAGCTGGTCACTCTCACCCTCAGGACGCCCTTGCCGCCGCCCGCCCACGCTCTCCCCTGCAACACACACACTAGTAATGATGGAACTCTGCAACACACAGTAATATTAATGGGATGGTCTGCAACACACAGTAATAATCATAAACATACCTGCAACACAATAATATTCAGAGTACATATCAACAACACAATCTTACCAACAGACAACACTATCTCCCCCAAAATGTAATAATAATCCACAGCGAAACACAGTGATACTTAACAAAGTTCTCCTTACAACACAATTAGAATTCAAACTGACGCAGCAACACTTCGTAGTAACACCTGTGACTTAGAATATTAATGAAATAAATCAATATAACTCTCTCTCTCTCTCTCTCTCTCTCTCTCAACACCACCACCTCCAGTCGGGTACTTACAGTGAGTGAGGAGAGATTAAAGAAAACGTGTGCCCTAGCCTTAACATGGAGGGGAGACTTAACTACTATCAGGAACAAGACTTATTATTGACTTATGACCCAAAACTCGCTTTATTAAACCACTTATTAGCTCTGGGTGTTGAAGCAGTGAGTCGACAAGTGGATCACAAGTGAAAACCAAACTCACTCACCTGGATCTTTAATTAGCGAGTTTATCATTATCTTTAAGTGTAGGTCAAGGTGTTGTGAGGTCAGGGTGTTGTGAGGTCAAGGTGTTGTGAGGTCAGGGTGTTGTGAGGTCATGTTTGTGTTGTTGTGGATGATTAATTTAGGTGTTATTGTAAAAGTTGTTATGAGAACGAGGAAGAGAGACTCAGGTTAATTGTTATTGTTGATATGATACGAGAGTTGAGAGAGAGAGAGAGAGACGAGATCACCTGAAGATTAGTCATCCTAGCTTGTTTTACCTTTTCGTTATTACCTAACCTAACCTAACCTAACATAACTTAACATAACTTAACCTTTTATCCTGCAGTCTGAAAAGGTCTTGATTTTGTGTTGTTCTCTCAAGTTTGGGGTGCATTAATCAGGCATGTAATTACTGTAATATTAATGTAATTCTTAAGTCATTTGCCCCGTGCTGTACTGTAAGTAAGTCTGTATGAGAATCTATCGTTGTGTTGTAAGTTAAGTGAGGCAGTTAAGGTGTTCTCTGAGGGAACACTTTAACTTACGAGACTCTGAGACACAAGTTAAGGCGACCTGCCAGTTAACCCACTTTAATAATATGAAGAAGTCCCATTAGTTCCTCTTGGGGATAATGACAGGAAGCTGGGCACGGGAGGGAGGTGAGGGGGGAATTTGGAGGAGGGAGGTGAGGGGGCGGAGGGAGGGAGGTGAGCAGGAGGCAGGAGGAGGTGAGGCGAGGTGAGGCGGAGGAGGAGGTGAGGGGGCAGGAGGTGAGGGCGAGGTGTGAGGGCGAGGAGGTGGGGAGGGTGAGGGCGGGGAGGTGGGGGGGGAGGGAGGTGAGGGCAGGGAGGTGGGGGAGGAGGTGAGGGCAGGGAGGTGGGGGAGGGTGAGGGCGAGGAGGTGGGGGGAGGGAGGAGGTGGGGGAGAGGAGGCAGGTGGGGGGGGCGGAGAATTGAGGGAGGGAGGAGGGAGGTGAGGGAGAGGAGGGAGGTGAGGTGGGAGGGAGGCTGAGGTGAGGGAGGGAGGAGGAGGTGAGGGCGGAGAGGTGAGGAGGAGGAGGTGGGGGGGCGGAGGAGGTGGGGAGGAGGAGGTGGGGAGGAGGTGAGGGGGAGGTGAGGGAGGGAGGGAGGTGGGGGAGGGGGAGGAGGTGAGGGAGAGGGAGGAGGTGAGGGCGGGGAGGGGGTGAGGGAGGGAGGTGAGGGGCGGGAGGGAGGTGGGGGCAGGGAGGAGGGGGGAGGGAGGGAGGAGGGAGGAGGGAGGTGAGGGGCGAGGGAGGTAGGTGAGGGGCGGAGGTGAGGACGAGGAAGAGGTGAGGAGGAGGTGAGGGGAGAGGAGGAGGTGAGGGAGGGAGGTGGCAGGGGGGCGGAGGAGGTGAGGGGCGAGGGAGGTAGGTGTGAGGGGGAGAGGGAGGGTACTTGTTGTTTCCTTCCCTCTCACCTCTCTCTCCACCCTCTTCTCTCCTTCCCCTCCTCCTTCCCTTTCCTCTTCCTCTCTCCTCTCCTCTCCCCCTTCCCTCATCCCTCTGTCATTCCTCTCTTGTACTCTCTTCCTCTTCTCCCCTTCCATCCATTCTTTCCCTCCTTCCTTACCCTCTTCTCTCTCCTCTTTCTCACTTCCTTCCATCTATCTACCCAATTCCCCTTTCCCCGCCCTTTCATTTCTCCACAACAATAACAACACAACACAATAAAAACACTAACTACATCAATAACAACACAATAACACAACACAATAACACAACACAATAACAACACACCGTTTAACCCCCAGCCTACCTAGTCACCTTGACCTCCTACACCTAAAACTCACTTGACATAAATTACACCGCATGCAAAACAAGGCCTCGTTATGTTAAGGTGTGTGTGTGTGTGTGTGTGTGTGTGTGTGTGTGTGTGTGTGTCTGTCTGTCTGTAGGTGTTCCTGTGTCTGTACATTAATAACCCCTTTTCTTGGCTGTAATCGGGAGGTATTTAATTGTAATCGGAATGTAAACAATGTCTCACGCAATCAGCTGGTCAGTCTCATTGGTCGGCTCTCATAAAACAACATTAGCTAATCTGAATGGGAGAAATTTGGCTGAGTCAAAGATAATTTTTTCCATATTGGCGAATCTTTAGTGAATTCCTCGCCATAGTCTTCGCCATAGTCTTCGCCACGTTCCTCGCCACTCCTATAATAACCTTCAACCTTTGTCATGCACCTCGCCAACACTTCACCACATCTCGCCACTCGCCAACACCATTACACACAGCCACGCTAAGCTGAATCCAGTCTGTTTGTTTTCAACTTTCCCACAGCTTTATCTTCACTTCCTTCAGTCTCTACTTCCTTCAACATTCACTTCCTTCAGGCTCTACTTCCTTCAGCCTCTACTTCCTTCAGCCTCTACTTCCTTCATTTCTATCATCAAGTGTCTCTAATTATCATGAACTTCCATCATTCTCTCAGCTTTATCTCCCTCTCTTTCATCTCTCTTTTCTCTCTTTATTGTCTCTTGCTTCTCTCTCTCTTATCTTGTTCTTGTTATTTTTTTGTTTATCAGAGAAAGAGTGTGTGTGTGTGTGTGTGTGTGTGTGTGTGTGTGTGTGTGTGTGTGCCAGACAGACAGACACACACACATCTCAGAGACCAACACACGTCTTTCACTTTCTACATCTGACAAATGATTGGGTAAGTGAATGTGGCCCCGGGGTAGTGGTGGTGGTAGGGGGTAGTGGTGGTGGTAGGGGGTAGTGGTGGTGGTGGGGTGGAGTGGTGGTGGTGGGTGAGTGGTGGTGGTGGGGGTAGTGGTGGTGGTGGGGTGAGTGGTGGTGGTGGGGGTGGTGGTGGTGGTGGGGTGGTGGTTGGTTGGTGGGGTGGTGGTGGTGGTGGGGAGGGTGGTGGTGGGTGGGGGTGTGGTGGTGGTGGGGTGGTGGTGGTGGTGGGGTTGGTGGTGGGGTTGGTGGGGTTGGTGGTGGTGGGGTTGGTGGTTGGTGGTGGGATGGTGGTTGGTGGGGGTAGTGGTAGTAGGGGGGTAGTGGTGGTGGTGGTAGGGGGGTAGTGGTGGTGGTAGGGGGATAGTGGTGGTGGTAGGGGCTGGTGGTAGGGGGGTAGGGGGATAGTAGTGGTGATGGTGGGGGATAGCTGACTAGTTAGGGTAGTGGTGGTGGGGTATCACACGTACCTCTCACTACCGTGTTGAGGTAGTGACGCTGTCCACCACACACTACACCTAGCCTCCAGGCACCGTACTACACTGGATAGACCAACTGCCCCAACAAACATTAAGATGATGAGTGTTGAAATGATTAATGGAAAAACAAAATTAAATAAAGTTTAACTAAGTCAGTCCGATATTACAGTAAATAGATCTAAATTTGTTTTCTTTGACGCACAAACGTCTTCATTTTCTATTACGTTAGGGCGTTAACTATTACATTTGTCAAGCAGTCCCTTTCCTCTTCCTCACCCACAATTACAACTCTCCTTCTTTTTTCTCCTCCTCTTCCTCACCTATTCCTCCTCCTCCTCCTCTTCCTCACCTATTCCTCCTCCTCTTCAACTTCCTCTTCCTCCTTAAAATAATCTTCTCTCTATTTGATGTCCGTTTCCTTCATTCATATCTATGCCTTCTTCATTCTTCTACTATATCTCCCTCTACACCCTTCCTTCATTCCCATACCCTTTCCTTCACACCTTCCCAACCCTGCATCACCTCTCTGTTCCCTTCCCATCACCCTTCTGTTCCCCTTCCTTCAACCCCACACCCCTCCATCTTCTTTCCTTCACCCCTCCCCTACCATCCTTCACCCCTCCCCTCCCCTCCCCAGTACAGAGGGTCAAGGTGAGACTGTATCAGAGAGTCAACAGACCGACGCCCACCATTGGTCTCCGGGGATAAATGGCGGTGATGGTAGATGATGGTAGTACAACACATACCCACTGTAGTCAGTCTGGTCTGATAGTCCATCAGTGCATGGGTCACTTACACCATCACCACCTGGGTCACTATCACCATCTGAGTCACTGTAGTCACCATCTGGCTGACTCACTCCTGCTACAACTGACCCTGGGTGTGAAGGTTCCGGGTAGGAGCCTCGTTGACTGTGATTAATTGATAAAGTTGACTCACATGTTCCTTTTACACACACACACACACACACACACACACACACACACACACACACACACACACACACACACACACACACACACACACACACAACCTCGTAGTATGGAACACAATGCGACGGTAATTACTCATCCTCCCTCCCGCACTTGTGACCTCTGACCTGTGTGACCCAGTGCCTCCACCCCTCTCCCTCTGACCCACCTCAACCTGACCCTCCAACCCCTACTTCCCCACCTCCCTCTGACCCTCCAACCCCTACTTCCCCACCTCCCTCTGACCCTCCAACCCCTACTTCCCCACCTCCCTCCCTCAACCCCACCTCCCTCCTCCCTCTTGACCTTGAAGCCATTGAACTCTTCCACCGCACAATACTGTCTCCTATCTTCCTGGTCTTGGAATATATTACAGTGGTGGTTACAGTGACACGGTTAATAATAGTTACAGCTAATTACAGTGACACAGCTGGTGATTAGGTTACAGTGATATTTACAGTAATACAGCAGTTGCAGGTACAGGTAACACTGATGTAAAGGAGTATAGCATTGTGTTAACTCGCCGACTAACTATCACTCAGGTGTGGCCTCTAGCGTACCTCGACTCACTTTACCTCGCCTTACAGTCTAGGAGGTGAGGTGTAAAGGTGAGATGGCCTCCAGTCCAGGAGGTATGGCGTGGAGGTTACGGGTGGCCTCCACGTCACCACTCTAGGACATCAACACCACACTAACCCAACCATCCTAGCCACCAGGTGATTCCCACAAAGGATATAAAGTAATGGCTACTTATAATAATACGAGAGCCCGTCAGCACAGGTACTCGGCTTCAGTCACATGTTCCTCACGCTAATTACGTCAATCAAGAGCAAAATTGTAAAAGTTCCGGATTTTTTCACAATAAACTCCAACGTCAGATTCACACGGTCAGATCACCTCCCCTCCTTCCCTCACACGAACACACACATATTCTCTCTCTCTCTCTCTCTCTCTCTCTCTCTCTCTCTCTCTCTCTCTCTCTCTCTCTCTCACACACACACACATGGGAAGGTATGTGGTGACAGGAATTATGAAGGTTCACACGTCAAGTCTCCCCCCTCCCCCCAGGTGTGTGAACTATGTAATTGGCTCAGTATAACACCAGGACAAACTCTTAAAGGTTCCTCAGTTAACTCTACACCTTTACAAGAGAACGAGTTTAGTTGGTCCATGGAAACTCGGTCCCAATGATAGATTTGGGGAGGTTAAATATGGAGAGAGAGAGAGAGAGAGAGAGAGAGAGAGAGAGAGAGAGAGTACAGGAAGGACGCTCTGATTCTCCTCCTCCTCCTCCTTCTCCTCCTCCTCCCATTGTTAGTGTTATTATCTCCTCATTATCATACCTCCTTCTCCTTCCTCCTCCTCCCTCCTCCTCCACCTTCCTTTTCACTTTTTCTCCTCCGCCTTCCTCCACCATCCCATCTTGGTCCTCCTCTTTCTTATTCTTTTTCCCGTTTTCCCTCTTCCTCTTCTTCCTTCTACTTTTCACCCTCCTCCGTCCTCTTCTTCTCCCCTTCATCTTTGTCTCCCTCCAGCCCCTCTCACTCCTCCTCCTCCTCCTCCGTGTGGCCTTCCTAACCTTCTCTGTTACAATAAAGTTCCTCTGAGGTTTATAAGACACGAGGAAGGTAATGGTGCCAAGGGGCGTAATGGTGCCAAGGGAAGTAATGGTGCCAAGGGACGTAATGGTGCCAAGGGAATTAATGGTGCCAAGGGAAGTAATGGTGCCAAGGGAAGTAATGGTGCCAAGGGGCGTAATGGTGCCAAGGGAAGTAATGGTGCCAAGGGACGTAATAGTGCCAAGGGAAGTAATGGTGCCAAGGGAAGTAATGGTGCCAAGGGAAGTAATGGTGCCAAGGGAAATAATGGTGCCAAGGGAAGTAATGGTGCCAAGGGAAGTAATAGTGCCAAGGGATGTAATGGTGCCAAGGGACGTAATGGTGCCAAGGGAAGTAATGGTGCCAAGGGACGTAATGGTGCCAAGGGAAGTAATGGTGCCAAGGGGCGTAATGGTGCCAAGGGACGTAATGGTGCCAAGGAGGAAAGTATAAGTACTCACAATATCTCTTGAAATACACTAGATTTCACGTGAAATTACAACAGGAATATGCTAGTTTGTGGACGAAATTGTCATATGCGATGTATTTCTGTAACTTCAAGGCAACTAGTGTGTGTGTGTGTGTGTGTGTGTGTGTGTGTGTACATTCACCATCCTATGTAACGTGATCATTTTGTAATGCCTGTAATTGTTCCTGTATCTGTACCTTGTGCCTGTATTGTAAGAGTGTGTTGTTAACTGTTTGAAGTCTTTGTACCTGTATTAGTAAGTTTACCTGTATTTGTACTGTAGTTTCCGAATTACTGTACCAACACTTCCACTAATTGACACTACCTCCAACACCACCATCACCCCTACCATCACCACCCACACCACTATCACCACTATCTCCACCATCACCACCATCACCATCACCCCTACCATCACCACCCACACCACTAACACCACTACCACACCACCATCACCATCACCCCTACCACCACCACTACCACTACCTCCAACAACACCATCACCCCTACCATCTCCACCCACACCCTACCTACCTCCAACAACACCATCACCACTGCCACATCACCACACCCACCACTGCACACACCACCACTACCTCCAACAACACCATCACCCCCACCATCACCACCCACACCACTACCACCACTACCTCCAACACCACCGTCACCCCCACCATCACCACCCACACCACTACCACCACTACCTCCAACAACACCATCACCACTGCCATCACCATCTCACCACCACCTCCTCCATCTCCACCACCACTAACCATGTGGGGGATGGTAGTGATGGTGGTGGTGGTGAAGGTGATGGTGGGGAGGTTTAGTGGTGGTGGTGTTGGATGTGGTGGTGGTGGTGGTGGTGGTGTTGGAGGTGGTGGTGAAAGTAGTGGTGTTGGTGTTGGAGGTGGGGAGGTTAATGAAGGAGCTCAAGGCACCACCCGGGGAGTGTAGTTCTCACGGGGGTGATTACCTGAACGAGGGGAGTGTTGGGGGAGGATAATGATGTAACTCCCCATCAACACCCTCCCCCCTCTCTCCTTCCCTCCCTCCCTCCCTCCCTCCCTCCCTCCCTCCTTGCATATCATTTAATTCTATATTTTCCTTCTTTCTTTCCTTCCTGAGATAGAGAGAAAAAAGATAAAACAATAGATAGAGAGAGAGCCACACACACACACACACACACACACACACACACACACAAAGATTTTATCATTAACAATCTTAAGGGGTCGTATGTATGTATGTATGTATGTATGTATGTATGCGGTTGGTGACGGTCACAGCCACAGGAAGTCACCACCACTACACAGGCCGAGGAGGAAGGAGGGGAAGAGGGAAGGAGATTAAGCAACAGCTGATTTTTGTTTACATTTTATCAACTTATCCGAATGCATGCACGACCACCTCGCCTCCCTCACACCACTTAAACACCTCATATACTGTACACCCGAACACAGGTAACGAACACAATACATAATAGATATGAAGAAAAACTAGAATATTTTTACAGGCTAACGGATGTACCTGTAGAGTCATTAACGATTCGTATTTTTCCAGGTGCTTATTACATCATTAAGAGGGGCTGAAACACGTCCAGGTGTACCAGACAACAGTACCTGGGATTACATCAACAGGTAAACAACAGGTAAGATTCTAGTTGAAAGATGATTGTTAGTTGTCAGGGTAGGTTAGGTTAGGTTAGGTTAGGTTAGGTTAGGTTAGGTTAGGTCAGGTCAGGTCAGGTTAGGATAGGATAGGATAGGTTTACTAGCGATATAAGAACAGTTGGGATCACATGACGATTAACTCTCCCTGCTGATTTTGGCCTGAAGATTAACCACCCTAACGGTAACCAAACCAAACCTAACCTAACCTAAATTTTGTTGCTGTTTTCTGTTATTGCCACTGTTAGGAACATCTGTTGCTACCGTTGATATATATTAACAGGAGCCTGGTGACCGCCGTTGCTATTTGTGTTGCTTGGGTCACTAGTGAGGTGTAGGGTGTAGGGAAGGTGAGCGTTGTGTTGTAACTCTCCCTTCCTCCCTCTCTATCTCCCTTTTTCAATACCTTCATTCCCTCCTCCCTCCCTCGATACCTTTCTTCCTCCCTTCCTATCTTCCCTCTTCAATATCCTCCCTTCCTCATCCTTCAATACCCCCTCTCCCTTCTTTCCCTCCCTCTCACTTTCCCCTTCAATAGTCCCAAAGCCTTTCCTCCCTCCCTCCTCCTCCCTCCTCCCTCCTTCCCTCCCTCCCCATATTTCTTCCTCACAAAAAATGAAAATTCTACCCAGTAGCTTCTTCACTTTGGCCTTGAATTTGTTTGTTTTATCTGTTTTGTTTGTTTGTGTGTTTTTTTATCTTCTTTGTGTCTCTGTCTGTATATGTGTGTGTGTGTGTGTGTGTGTGTGTGTGTGTGTGTGTGTGTGTGTGTGTGTGGAGATTTAAGTGTTTTCTGTGTGCATATATGTTTGTTTGTGACTGTGTTTGTGTGTTTGTCCTATTCTGAGAGAGAGAGAGAGAGAGATTCAGTCCTTGAGAGGAAGGGTGGAGGCGGAACTGATCTTAACTGGCTGACATAACACACACACACACACACACACACACACACACACACACACACACACACACACAAAGACAAAGAAACTGACACAACAGACATATATAAACCCAACAACGAAGGAAATTGGTATAAATTGGGCAGTTTCCCTCTCGACCGACCTCCAATTACCTGTTGATAAAATGTGAGAAGTGGAGCTGTGCAAGTGTAGCGTAGGAGGGAGGGAGGGGGTGAGAGGAGAACAAGAAGGAGAGTGGGAGGATGGAAGGAGGGAGGAAGGAAGATAGAGCGGGAGAGAGGAAGAGACAGTGGGGGGAAGGAGAAGAGGAAGAGGAAAAAGGGAGAGTAGGAGAAGGGAGAGAATCACGGTGGAAGTATGTACATACAGCTGTAAGAGACACACCACATACAACAGTGGTCTGTAGATGGCACTGTATAATGAATGTACTGTACAGTATAGTGATGGTATATAGTTGTGTATGCTTGTATTGTTACTATATTGTTGTTGTATGATTGTATTGTCAGTGTAGTGTTGTATGATTGTATTGTCAGTGTAGTGTTGTTGTATTGTGTATTTTTCAGTATATTATTGTCGTATGATCTGTCTTGGTATATCAGTAGTTGTATATGTTCGCTGTACAATACACCAAAACAGTGTATGACATCATAAAATATAATTTCACAACCACTACAATCCCTAACTTAACACAACTGCTAAATTAACCCTAATTACCTTAACGAGCCTTGACAAACAACCCTACCGATAATTCACTACTAAAATACCCATAACTACCCAGTAAACTACCAAATTGCATTGTTAATCACTCGTCACCTTGAGCAGTCTTTCTTAGCGTCGGAACCGTGGGAAGACTGCATCAGTTATCGTGGTAGGATCGATAAGAGGCGGGAATTATTAATCTCTATTAAGCTTTTAGTGAGGAGGCAACGCCGTGATGTCATTGGTGGGTACAAGGTCACGTGATCTGTGGAGGTGTAGGGGGAGGAAGGGTGAGGGTGTAGGGGGAGGAAGGGTGAGGGTGTAGGGGGAGGAAGGGTGAGGGTGTAGGGGGAGGGAAGGAGGGGAAGGAAGGGTGAGGGGTAGGGGGAAGGGGAGGGGTGTAGGGGGGGGAGGGAAGGGGGAGGGGGGAGGATGGGTGAGGGGTGTAGGGGGGAGCAAGGGGTGAGGGTGGGGGAGGGGTGTAGGGGAAGGAAGGGGAGGGTGTAGGGGGGAGGAAGGGAGGGGTAGGGGAAGGGGAGGGTGAGGGGTGGGGAGGAAGGGGTGAGGGGTGGGGAAGGTGAGGGGTGAGGGTGTAGGGGAGGAAGGGTGGAGGGTGTAGGGGGAAGGAAGGGGTGAGGTGTAGGGGAGTGATGGGTGAGGGGTGTAGGGGGGAGCAAGGGGTGAGGGGTGGGGAGGCAGGAGAGGGGGAGTAGGGGGAGGAAGGGTGAGGGTGTAGGGAAGGTGAGGGTGAGGGTGTAGGGGGGAGGGAAGGGTGAGGGGTGGGGGAAGGAAGGGGTGAGGGGTGTAGGGGAGGAAGGGGTGAGGGTGTAGGGGGGAAAGGGTGAGGGTGTAGGGGAGGAAGGGGGTGAGGTGTAGGGGAGAAGGGGTGAGGGTGTAGGGGGAGGAAGGGTGAGGGTGTAGGGGGAGGAAGGGGGATTAGGGGAGGTATTGTTTAACCTCATCTTCATTCATGTGCCTCTTACGACATACATTTATGTTAGCTAATAATAACTAACAATAACAACAATAATAATAGCAACAACAACAATAATAATAACTAACAACAACAACAATAATACTAATAATAATAATAATAATAATAACAACAACATTGAGTCACCAAAACATGAACCAATGCCTTGATACAGGTCTCAGAGGAAGATTTAAATTGGACAGTAGAGAGTGATCTTACTGGTGTACTGTACCCACACCTTGACCTCTGACCTGAACCTTGACATCTACCTCTAACCTGAACCTTGACCTCCTCTACCTTGACCTTGACCTCTAACCTGTAACTTGACCTCTACCTCTAACCTGAACCTTGACCTCTTAACTAGCATCGTCCAATAACGAGCAGGGTTTATAATGTGAGGGTTTAAAGATTAACGAACATATCTACAAGTAAACATCTCTAAGTAAACAAACCATATATACACGTAAACAAACCATATATACACGTAAACAAACCATATATACAAGTAAACAACCATATCTACAAGTAAACAAACCATATATACAAGTAAACAAACCATATATACAAGTAAACAAACCATGTATACTAAGTAAACAAACCATATATACACGTAAACAAACCATATATACACGTAAACAAACCATATATACAAGTAAACAACCATATCTACAAGTAAACAAGACGAATCTACAAGCTGTACTCACCATCAACAAGGAAGACAGTAGTAATAAGAGCAGGTCACATCCACACCACCAGTTCCTCCAGTCCATCTCGCCCCAGCACCACCAGTCTCTCTTCTCCCTTTGGTTCCTCTGATAAGTTTTGAAGTCTTGGTGGTGTCCTCAAGGCGTATGTCTGGTACCCTGGATATTTTTGCTGGTGTTTATTAATTGTTTTTGTTTAATTTATCTTGTTGTTGTTGTTCTTGAGGGTGCTTTTCTTGAGCCCTGGATTGGATGTTTAAAGGGTTTTTTTTTTGTAGAGTTTGTGTTTTTTTAATGTACTTAGGGGTGAATTTTTTCTGTTTTTATTTGTGTTTTTCTGGTTAGTTTGTGTCTTAGAATATTCTCAGTTTCTCGTCAGCACTAAGGTTTGTCCACACACACACACACACACACACGTCACTCACTGTTCCTTATCAAACTCGCCACATTACTCAACACTTATTAATTTCAGTGTTTCCTTCTTCTCAAACATATTTTGAGTTTGTTGTCTTTGGTGATGATCATCATTGAATAGTAACTACACGGTCCTCTCTCTCTCTCTCTCTCTCTCTCTCTCTCTCTCTGGTATATTTAGTTATATTATATTTAGTTACACGGAAAACAACTTGTAGTCTCATATGAACGTGATATATGTGTATATTTGTTGGATCACCTGAAGATTAGTCACCCTAGTTTTTTTCATCTAATGATTAATCGTCCTAACGCTAATCTAACCGAACTTTAATTTAACCTAACTTAACTAAACCAAACTTATCCTACCCTCACCTAACTAAACCTAACGTACCCTAACCTAACCTTCCCCCCTCTAACGTAATCTAACATATACCCTAACGTAATCTAACCAACCCTAACGTAATCTAACCAACCCTAACGTAATCTAACCTACCCTAACGTAATCTAACCAACCCTAACGTAATCTAACCAACCCTAACGTAATCTAACCTACCCTAACGTAATCTAACCTACCCTAACGTAACCTAACCTGTACAAACACACCTGCACCAACACACCTGCAGTAGAGACGAAAGAGGGGGGGTATGTAAGAGGTTAAGACGAGGAGCAAGTGTGGGTGTCCTGCTGTGATATTCCCGGCTTAATGACCTGCTTCCCTGCCTCCCTCCTTTTCCTCACACCTTTACTACCTGCCCTCTTTCCCTCCCTCCCTTCCCTAACTACCTAGTCCCCTTCTCTTCTCTCCCTCTCTTCCCTCCGTCCCTCCCTAACTACTTACCCTCCATCTTTTTCTCCCTCCATTCCCTCCCTTCCTTTCCTCTCTAACTCCCTAACTACCTGCCCTCCTTCCCTTCCCCATAACTACATTCCCTCCCTTACAATCTTCCCTCCTTCCCTCCCGCTCTCCCTTCCTCCCCCTCCCTAACTACCCTCCCCCTCCCTAACTACCCTGCCCCTCCCTAACTACCCTCCCCCTAATTCCATACCATCTCTCCTTCCCTCCCAGGACAGGTAAAGTAACACAATTAACACTGGACAGGTAAATAACACACTTGACAGATAGGTAACACACTGGAGAGGTAAGCAGCCACTGGACACTTAAATAACACTAGTAACACACTGGACAGGCATGTGACACACGTCCTCTCCCGGCGTGAGCAACACACTGTGTGGAGGACGCCATGGTGTGTGAGCCAGTACCTACTTGCTGCCGCCCTGTGTGAGGGAAGGAGGGAGGGAGGAGTTAGGGAGGGAGATTGGGGGGTTAGGAAGAGGAGAGAAAAGTAGTATAAGGGCAGAGGAATAGGAGTCAAAGGAAGAGGAGTGAGGTAGGGATGGAAGAGGGTGGGAGGGAGAGTGGCGGAAGAAGAGTGATAAAGGAATTGCATATTGAGAATAGAGAGAGAGAGAGAGAGAGAGAGAGAGAGAGAGAGAGAGAGAGATAATAAAACAGAGGGAGGTAAGGCCTGCTTGTTGGACATGTAGTACGCCGTGACGGTCTAGGTCAAAGCCACGTCAAGGACACCAACTTTAACCCCACCCCCGGGCCCCTCTCTTCTTAGCTAATGGGCGGAGGATGGGCGTGAGGAGTTCCGCTCTCTTATGGAGGGTGTAGGAAGGCAGGTGGGGGCGGTGAATGGGTGTGGGGGCAAGAAAATGGGGGAATCATTAAAGCAGATGAATGTGGATTCTGTTGTGTGGCTCAGTAAATCTGTGAATGGGTATAACACGGAAGTAAGGGGGCACTGTAATGGGGTATATGAAGATGATGGGTGAAGAAGTAGTTGTAGTAATGAATGAGTTAAGACCACTCCTCTGTACCCTGTGGGGAGGCAATTTAGTATTGTGACGTATGATAAGTTAAGCTGTCGTGTGCGTCAAAGATCAAACTCCATAAAAACTCATCACTTACCAATTATCTGACACTCATAATCAAATGGAGATACAATATAGCCGTAATATATCCCTGAACAGATAATATAGGACCAAGACAAGATATATATATACAAGGTCACTCACAGGTTACGAGGATAAAATCACAAAAGACAAATAGAATTGATGTCAGGACTTGATTTTCCGGGTTAAGTTAATCGGAGTTTGCCTTGACGTTTAGTATAGTATATCAATATGGCGTGTATGGATTAATAATGAAATTATTTTCTGTGGTTTACCTGTAGATTAGCACCCCTTCACCACCCACATGTTAATTAAATACCTTAATTTGACCTGATTGGTTAGGTTAAGTTACCATCAGGTTAGGTTTGATTCGGCTAGGTTAGGTTAGATTAGGTTAGCATTAGGTTAGGTTTGTTTCAGTATAAAATTGGGGTGGGTGATCAGAACATGTAGTTAAAGTGTATCAATTGTTGAAATAAGTATCATGTCATAATAAATACATCTCAAGGCCTGGAGAACCTCATAAATTACTTCGTTGTTGTCCTTCTGCGAGTGAGTTTATCAGTGAGCGCCTGCAGACACGTGGAGACAGTGGTGGGAGATGGCCTCAGGCGGGCTGGCTGAAGGGTAGATGTGTGTGTGTTGCTGCGGAGGTCTAAGGTCGCGTTGTGTGGTTGTGAGTTATGTTCATCTACCGGTTGTAATCCTTCCAGCTGGTGTGTGTTATGAACCTGAGTGTAATAATAATAACAATAACAATGTCAACAACGATAACAACAACATAGCAAACACATCAACAATAACAACCTCCAATATACCCAGAACGTACCCAGGCAATATTTCCACCATCTAACCTGGGAAAAAAATTCTGAATCATCGATAGGAGTAAGGCCGGAGGGCGAGGCTCGACCTTGACGGGATGATAGTGTCACATCAATAATGGCCGCCACACACACATTACTCCATACCAAGTAAATTATGTCACGGTTGGGTGGGAAGTATTTCATATCCATTTAATATTGCCTCAATGGATGATGATAAATATTTCGTTCCCTGGATATATATCACAGATGGGTCATAGATATTGCCTTTTTTTTTTTTACGGGAATTAACCCACCTGGGCACAGGTCAAACGACCCACAACGGAGCCTGGGGGACGAAAAAAAAAGAACCGAAAGAAATTGTAAATATAGAAAAAAAAAAGGTTATACAGTACATACTGTATTAATCTACACCACGAAGATGCCGGAAAACCAGCTTTTTAAAGTGAGACAGATTGTAAGAGCATGGAAACACAGAAGAAGGCAGAGCATTCCACAGTTTGGCTGTGTGAGGAAAGAAGGAGGTACTATAACGGGTTATTCTCGTGTGACCGACATCCACAGAGAAACGGTGGGCACCGCGGGCAAGACGTGCGTTACGAACCCACGGCCTTGCCGGCGGTACACAGGATGCCAAATCCATATACTACCTGTATACTAGAATTTCTGTTTTTTAATTCAGATCCTTTATCAGCATGTCTGAATCTATAGTTAAATTTTAAATAAACTTAAGTTTTTATGAGTTTGGCTGGGCTTTTATTTACTCAAAATACAATATTATTTTTTTTAAATAAAAGATTTGAATGATTCGGGAATTAATTGTTAACTTGAAAACATTAACATAATAATTACCCATTTAAACAATAATAAATACAATACAGTACAGGTATTCCCTTTGCTTCCATTTCTGTGACTTACTCTTTCTATTTTGTTAAGTAAGATGTTTGCTGGAAATCCTATACAATACTGACTAGTAATCGAAGTAGGATTTCTCCTTCATATATCCTATTTCACTCTATTAACTTCCTGTTGTTCCCTCATTCAATATTGACTTTCCTGCAAATAGACTGACAACTAGACCTTGCTTCAAGTAGGTGTATAACTGTTGTTATTGTTAACCATATACTGTCACCTGGTGACCGAGTGACCCGGTGGTAATATTCTCAGGCTAATAACAGCTACTATACGGTTATTTTATTTATTATATTATTCAAGAACCTTAAATTACTACTAAAAATAAAGTGATCATATAATTTGCGAAGAACATTTTAGGACGTATAATAAACAGGAACCTAAAAATAAAAGGGTTTTCGACTAAAGAAGTAGCCCTGTAGTACCCCTTTCACACGCTGTTGTTGTCCTTGGTGTATTACCATATATCTCGTGGCTTTGAAGGTGGGATGTTTTCCAGTGTGAGGGATTCAGAGGGGTGATACCAGTGTTTCTTTTAATAATACATCTGCTGTTATTGATGTTCTTGTTTGAGTTTGAGACTACAGTATATGGAGAGGAAAATCCATTACATCAAGGGTCCGTTAGATGTGAAACCTCCAGCTAACAAACTATGTAGAGAATTAAAGTCCATTATATCGAGCATCTGTTATCTTTGAAAACCCTTATCTAATGGATTACCCTATGGAGAGAGAGGTCTGTTATATAGAGGTTTCACTATACAGTACAGTATATAGGTCTACATCCTCACCAACATGAGCACATTAAAACTGGTCTTGTTTTATTTACAATTCATGTCAAAATAAAGTACAGGTACTGTATATAATTAAAGAATAAATAAATTAAATATTTCTTTATTTACAAATGATTGAAAAAATGCTGAGGAAGATGCAAAGGAACACGAAGGGAAACATTTTGTGTCGACCCCTTGCATAGTCCTCAGAGATGGCTGGCTGACTGGCTGTTTCCTGGAGACCAACACTTGCTGCTACAATCTGTGTCAGTTTTAAGTTATTTTTTAAAAATGTAGCTGATGGTTCATTATCTTGAGAATGCAGTAAACTGCATCTACAGCAACCAGGTGACTGATTTTATTATGCACAACAATGACTCAACACAATTATAATCACTCACACATTGATGTCTTCCATACTATCATCCGTTTGGTACATTAACTCTCACTGATTCTTCGTCAAACAATAGTCAGTCATTCACAAGTTTGTCCTATAGAACCATTCACAAATGAATCAGCCGTGAAAATTAGATTTTATAGGACAAATGTAACAAAAATAATTATATGTACAAACAACAAACAATGTCATGCTGGAGACTAGGAAACATCCAACAATACAGAAGAGTGAGCATTCCAGCAGGTCACAGTCTTGATGCTGGCCTCCTGTGGTTTGTGCCTCTCTTGCCTCTAAAATCCACAAGTAATCCTAATAAAAAACTGACTTAATAATTCAGTTCAGTAAAATATAATTGTTGTATGATTGAAACAGTGGAACAGTTATAGCATTTAAATGTAGTGTATTCAGAAGTCTTTAATTAGAATACCTATACTGTACAGTATTGTATTGTAGTTGGCAAGTTCTGGGGAAAACTTAATTTTTACTGTACAACTGCAATGATTCTTAAACATAATTATGAGAGATCTAAACCAGTCAGTGTTATATATCAACCAGGAGAGTCTGCCTACCTCTCTTTACTGGTAACTGAGGCTGTATCACACTTTGGCAAGTTTAGCTAAAAGACACCAAGCATTCTGGCTGTTTGTATCCTTAAAGGAATTCTTTCACTATACAGTACAGCAGTGTGTGATAAGTAGCCTCACCACACACTGATGTAATTGTAGTAATAAGCCGTTTTCTGTGTAACTGATCATTCACATATCTATAGTTGTATTTAATGGGGTTGTTCGTATTTATGACAGGGTGATCAAGTACAAGGCTTCTCCACCTGCCAGTTGAGCATAACAAAAGAAGTTTCCATCTATGACATGATTTTAATTTGAAGTCATCATCTTGCCCAAGTTCACAAAACACACAAGCACTTCTATCAGCGGAGTTGGCTCTCTTGTTTCTGCGTTAACGTCTCCGAAGGAAGGAGGACGTCCAGGAACTGGTGAAGGTCTTACTCTGGCGTTCTTCTTCAGCCTTCTGACTCAACACCATCTCCTGCTCCTGGGCTTTCCGGTGGTTTTCACGGAATGCTGCCAATGGGCTGTCGAATGTGCGGTAGTAGTCGATGACTTCTCGAACATCTGACACTTCAGACTCGGCAATTGCTGTAACAAAAGTAAGAACGTAATAATATCTACCATGGCAGCCATCAACCCTTACAGGAAGTCTTGTAGAACAACAGTTCACTAAAAACCATGGTTTTTCTCTCTGGTCACTTCAGAAAGGTAAAAAATCTCCCACACAGTTCAAATACAATATTATTACTGAAGGAAAGGGAAATTTGTACCAAGTTTAATCAATAGTCAGTTTAAATTAGAAGACTATTGTCCCTGCAAGATTGATGCCGATGGACAGAGAGACAGACAGACAGCTACAGACCAACAGGCATCTAGAAAATGCTGGGTACATTTTCATCAGGGTCTCATTTTATTTCCATTAATCATTCAAACATTAATGGTCATCAGGACTTACTGCGCAGCATGAATCCCAGCTCCAACAGGGACTGATCAGTCATGTTTCCATCCCAACGTTCCAGTTTGAGGTGGTTGCGAGGACACGACACAGCATCCGAGTCCCAGTCTACACATATCACCTGAAACATGAAGCCACATATTATTAGCTACTTTAAAGATTCTTATTTATACATTTTCTAATAGATGGACAAAAGAAGACAGATCACCAGATGATAATTTGTTTTACTGGATCATAAACTCCACACCAATAGGGCAGGATGGAGGGTTTCTGAACCATTTGGCTGTGAGCTTCATGTCATAAATAACAAAACTTCAGGGTTAATCCTTCATTTCTTGCTTCATCACCACCAACGTTTTATGGCCATTTTTCACACTGGTGTGGGTTAGCAATTACCTGATGGCAGCTGATGGAACGATAAATCATTCTCCAATAGCATAACAAATCCAAATTGTTGACTATTTGACCGCAAAACTAAGATGACTGGAAGACATGAACCATAGACTGACGCCACCCACTTCATAATGTCCACTCACCTTTGATAAGTCCCGGTTGAGACAGGTGAGGTCCTTGACGTGCTTGCCTTCAACATAACGCGTTGTGTCCTTGAATAATCGATACCACACATAACCATTTGGGTCCAGGTGATCGATCAGTGGGAATGCCGTCTAGGAAAGATAAATACAAGTAGATTAATGAACTCATGAAAAATATACTGAGAAACCAGAATGAAATATTGCACATTCACACAGGAAGTCTTTTCCATCAAAGTCCAGTGACAGTTGGTGAAATCAATAAGACAAAGTGATGCAGCATTAAAGACTTTCATTGACATTCAACTTTACAGAGAACTGGTATAGTACATTGAAATTTTTCAAATACAATACAGTACAGTACTACTTACAAAGCCTTGCTCGGTGGTGTAAATGACGATCTCAAACAGCGGAGGAGCACAATGGTGAAGCAGGAACTCCACGCCCGGTCGCTTCTTGAAGCGCCAACCAGTCTCGTACTGTGAAGAAACCATGTATGACTGATATTTGTCTATATTTCTTAGCTGAGTAAAGTAAAAGTTTATTATTCATAAATTTTGTAGATGGTGCTGGGGAAGTACATTTTATTACTGTTTATCACCATAATTTTTCTCATAATACAGTACTGCAGTTTTTCAAGTAAATATTTCAAGAACTGAACTAAGTTATGAGACTCCATTTTATTACTGTGGGGAAGAAAATGTCTTGTTAGAAAACCTACTAACAGGATCTGTCTTACCTAGGGGCTGTCTGTTTTTGTATAGCAACAACACAACTCTCTTTACAAACAATATTAACATGCACAACTGCTGCTAGACAGCTACTGAGTTACACTGACCGTCCACTCGGGATGCACAAGAACATCTCGTAGCTCCAGGACCAGCGTATACGGTGGCTGGATGTACGGTTCTTTTAGGGGATCTGGTAAAAGCTTCTCGCGTGATGGCTCTTGGATCATCTTATTCATGTCGTGCATGCCCCGCCAGGTGCGATACAAGTACTGTTGGATTACAGGCATGCTGACAAATTCATCGGGTATGGGGTTGCCTTCCATGTCCATATTTGGAGAACCTGAAATACCCAAAATTAATTTGTGAACTAAATATTAGATCTGTGCAAACAGGAACCTGGTGAAACATGGCACAATTCAGTACTGTACAGTGAACAGTATTACATCTAAACCAGACAATTAGGGCCCAAACCACCAGGTCTGTGATGCACAACTTTGAATAAAGCTGCACCTTCATAAAAGCCTGTGTAAGGTTGAACAATAGGATATTTTGCAGAAGGTCATTAAAGTTGAGTGTGAGTATCTAGCAATGGGAAAATGACCAAACATGAAAGTTTGCAGGTTAATTTGTAAACACCATTTCTTGTCACACAAGGTGAAGAAGGTCATTTCAAGAACTAACAGGCTTGTGTTGCTCAAGTAGAACAACTTGTTTTATCACAAATTACTGATTGGTTTAATTATTCATGTGGAACTTTTTTTTTATTTTAGGTGTAGTGCAGTATATCTGAATATTATATGGTATCTTAAAATTTAAACATTTGTATAAAAAAGAAACCTAATAATTCATGTGTACATTTCTTTAAGAACAAACAATGTATAACTCTATACTAAAATAAAAACTTGGTTTAAAATGTTACACACAAACCTACATAAACAAGGGTACCTGGTAATAGTTAATGGGAGTAGTCTAGCTTTAGCACCAACCTGAGGATATTTCTCCACAAAAGAAAACAGTTTTCTTACAATGACAGAGTAGCAGAAAGTGCAGAAAGAGGAATGAATTTTTCTTAATATAACTTTCTACATCCAAAATCAGTAGAGGAAGACAGATAACACGACCCTGTCATGTTCAGATTAGCTATTGAATTGTTCTTTTCACAGTAAGGTATTTTATTTTATTTTAGTAGAATAAAATAGAATACAATCAGTAATCTAGGTTAGGTTACTTTGGTAAATTAGTTTTCTTAAATTTATGAAGGATATATTATAGAATGTAGCTGTACTCTATCTAGGAACAAAATCTGAGGTAAGAAAGTTTTTACATAAGTACATAAGAAAATAAGGAGTCTGCAATAGGCCGGTTGGCCTGTGCATGGCAGCTCCTGTCGAGAGTTACTACCACTCTATCATCCATGAATCTATCCAGCCTCCTTTTGAAACTTTCCAGCATTCCAGCACTTACTACAAAGTTGCTAAGCTTGTTCCACTCGTCCACCACCCTATTTGTGAACCAGTTCCTTCCTATCTCCCTCCTAAACCTTAACTTATCCAACTTATATCCGTTGCTCCGAGTCCTATCCTGCTCGGATATTATAAGAACTTTATCTATATCCCCTTTATTGATTCCTTTCACCCACTTAAATACTTCTATCATATCTCCCCGCACTCTTCGTCTTTCTAGGGAATGCAAGTTTAGTTTCTTTACCTATCCTGATATGGAAGGTTTCTAAGTCTCGGAATCATTTTCGTCATTCTTCGCTGCACCGACTCTAGTGAATTGATATCCATTCTATAATAAGGGCACCAGAACTGAACCGCATAATCGAGGTGTGGCCTGACTAGCGCAAGATATAGTTGCAATAAGACCTCTGCACTCTTATTACTTACACTTCTAGATACAAAACCCACGGAAATATTGTGAAGAAGTGTGTTAAGGATAATGTCAGAAAACCCCCAAAAGTAGGAAAGTTGTAATTTCTTTCTATTTCACGAGATAAACAATTTTTCTATGCATGTCTGACGTCTTTCGTATACATTGCCGTTGAACACATGTACGCACACAAACTTACTTACTGTACAATATTTGACACACACATACACCTTTATATCCATACACATGTTTTTAAATACTAATTACAGCCTAGTTATACACAAAGCCAAATTTATACACAATAACAGCCTAGGTTATGCTGGTTCCTGTTGCCTGCCATTACAAATGAAACATTTTATTCAGTTTTTGTATCAGTTATTTATTTTTCTCTTTAATCAACAAGCCAACACGCAAGACCAGAATTTAATGGTGCAGCATCTCTCTCTCTCTCTCTCTCTCTCTCTCTCTCTCTCTCTCACACACACAGCATAACTTACTGACCCCAAGACCAAATGAGGACGCCGCTCATCCCCGTCACCATCACACCAAAGGCTATAAAGGAATACTTGAGCGTCCTCCACGTTTTTTCCTTCTCCTGTTGCTCCTTCTCGCTACTTTGTCCCTCCTCTCCACCCTCCTCTGTTCTTCTCTCTTGGGGTTCTGCTTGTATCTTGGCAGCTAATAGTTCATCTGCTAGACCTACTGATGATGGTTTCTCCGGCGCTATATTTTGGGTGGAGTACCTGTGTAAGGTAAGCCATGTCAGCCGCCTCCTGCCCCCCGTCACCTCTTGGGTCACACTCCTACATAAAGTTCTGTTCGAGTTTCTGAAGAATGAGGGTCTGAGTAAGAGGTAAGAACACCTGAGTGATGCCATGGTGTATCTGTGTGCCTGGTGTGGTGTTGGTGACCCTCACACACTCAGCCACACACACTCACTGTAAACATTGAAACATCAGACGGCTGACTTGCGCCCACGTGAGTTTCCTCTCCCTCTTATCTTTTTCTCCTCTAATTATTAAGTTTCTGACGGTAATACCTTCTTATTTATTTATTTGTCATTAAATAAGATATCGTAAGATATTGAGGATCTGCCAGAGAGTTGTAGTACCCAAAAAGGTGTATATTTAAAGAGATAATGAGGATGTTCCAGCATTTCGACTGATAGTGGGAATCACAATACGTCGGATTCTTCATTATTTCTTATTTAATTGATTTGTGTAACATGACATGATGTGTAGGAGTAAGTCATGTTGAGAATTATGCCGGTAACGTTAAGATATCAGAGATGAGAAAGATACAGTTATATGAAACCAGTGATTGTTGTCTGCTAGTGCACGTTTGTTGTAGTGTAGCATAATGAATAGTTTTCACTCGTTCATGGCAGGACTTGAGTTTGTTAAATATGCTCTTAGATAAGCACTATCGGTAGATAGCATCCTTACGATTATCGTTAACTCTTTAATTGGGTGAAATACACTACTTATATCATATTACTGTATTACCGTGACTAAAGTGAGATGTTTGCTATATTTGATTTTTAATTACTTTTATCCTCTTCACCACTGATCGGCTCGTTAGCCGCTTGGGCGATCGGTCACGTCTCATTACTTTTCCTTTTATTTTATCCTCTTTACCAAAAGATCGGCTCGCTAGCCACCCGGGCGATCGGTCACGTCTCTGTCACGCACTGTTGGCAAGTACTGGGCATGCACCGGCTCCTGAATGTACCTGAACCCGCTCCAGTGTTGGTCAAGTCTTGTCTTGAAAGAGCTCACACTCGGTGCCGTCACAACACTCTCTGGTAGATTGTTCCAAGAGTTTTCAACCCTCACTCCGAAAAAGTTTGCCCTCACAGTTTTCTGGACTTGCGGCTTCTTCAATCTTGAGCTGTGACCCCTTGTGGGGCGAGCGTCCGCAGCTCCCAGTAAGGACACTCGACTAGTGCTCCCTGAGATGCTTATACTCCTCAACTAGGTCCCCCCTTGCCCGTCTGTAGTATAAGCTAGGCAAGTTCAGGCTCTCCAATCTCTCAGGGTAGTTAAGGTGCCGAAGTGCAGACACCCGTCTGGTGGCCCTCCTTTGAGCATTTTCAACCAACTGATAGTCCCTAGCATATCTCGGGGACCAGCTATCATCACTATTCCCTGCTAAGCTCACATCACCACCTTCGTGACAAGAGCGGTGTGTAGGTGAATAAGTTCCGCTGGTGTCTGTAGAGAACGTGTACGTCTTCCCTGGCATACCCTACCTACCTGGAGAGAGACTTCCACTCCTAGAGAAGCTCTTTTACGACCCCTCCTCCACCTTCACCTTCCTCTCCCAGGATTAGAATGAACTCGGGTATGTGTCAACATTAGTCTCAGGTGTAAAGACCTTAGTGTGATAATAATAATGTGTCTGTCATTCCTTACTTCCGTTGAGTCAGTGTAATAAGAATCTATGGCAGCAATCATATCGCAGATGTATAGAAAGAATCATTTAGTGCAATTCCTTACCAGCAAATGTATATAAAGGATCATTTAGGGAAGTTCCTTACCAGCAGATGTACGAGTATAGTATGAATGGATCATTTAGGGAAGTTCCTTACCAGCAGATGTACGAGTATAGTATGAATGGATCATTTAGGGAAGTTCCTTACCAGCAGATGTACGAGTATAGTATGAATGGATCATTTAGGGAAGTTCCTTACCAGCAGATGTACAGAAAGTTGATCGGAAAGAAGGTAACAAGAAAAAGGTAACGGAAAAGTAACAAATTTTGCTCGGAAAAAAGTATCAGGAAGTATCGGGAAAAAGTATCAGTGGTAGTATCAAGTTACTGTAAAAAAGTAACCGCATATACATGAAATAAAATCTTGATAAAATCACACGGGAAAAGGGAAACAACGGAGCACCACGTTTTCATTGTGGATCTACATGAAATATGAAATAAAATATGAATAAAAATATATGTAGAAGCACTTTATTAATATAATATACATTATTACATTATTCCAGGCTCGGTGCCGTCACAACTCTCTCTGGCAGATTGTTCCAAGTGTTTACAATTCTCACTCAGGAAAACTTATGTTTTGTAAAGTTTTAGGATCAGTGTTGCCGTTTGACGGTAAAAAAATGAAGTCGATGACGTAGTCAGTAGACCGTGACGTCACTGCACCGGTCCGTCTGAAAAATACCGAAATTGTTAATTAGGCCTTTTGGGGGGTCAAAGGCAAAATAATTATGAGCATATTTTATTTTATTTCCTCTATTTTATAATTTATAGTTTAGCAATACTGCTTTATGATGAGCTAGTACGAGAGGATGACGTCTACTAGGAACATTAAGACGGCCATTTCGTCCTGTTCCATGTTTGAGTTCCAGGGGCGGATCCAGGAATATAAAAAAAGTCGGGTGTCCAAGAAATTTTGGGTGGGAGAACTTGGGAGCAAAGCGAGCCCGCCCAGCTGGGGGGTTTTGGGGGGCGCTGTAAGCCTGTGGGGTAATGGGTTGTTTGGTTCTCACTCAGGATGGGATGGAGAAAGGAAACTCACAATGTGCTCTCTGTATACATGTTGTATTGGATGTACAAGGCAGTTTGGTGCTGGGAAGTGGCAGCGTGGTTACAAGCGTGATGTAGAGAGAGCTGGTTGGTGAGGATGCTCAGAGGAGGGCCAGCTTGTGGGTCGCCATGCTCGCCGGCGGGAGCGAGGGCCGCCAGGCGGGAGGAGGAGGAGGAGGTGTTGCTTCCTGGTGGCTGTGAGTAGAAAGAGGGTGGTCACCATGAGGTCAGGTCTTATATAGCGGAGGTAGGCGTGGCTTAATAGTTGACCTCCGTCATGTAAGGCGGCGCTGGTTGACCTAGACCACGAGGCATACACTGGGGAATTCGCGGGGTCGGCTACTCAGCAACAAACAGCTTTTGTAGGGGAGGAATCCACTACAAGCCCACCCCCAATATTTTTATTTTATTTTATTTATTTATTATTCTGACCTACTGTATATCATGGGCATTTTGAGGCCATTTTGAAACCATGTAGCCTACACTTGATATTAGGAGATATTCTGGGGTCAACATTAATTAATTTTTACTATGCAAAAAATTCTGAGTGCATTAAAGAAAAGTATTGAAATTTTCTGATGAAAGGGGAGGGGGGGGTCCGGACCCCCAGGACTCCTGCTGGATCGGCCCTTGAGTTCAGTGCCTTTCATATGACTTTCGCTGCAGAGCCTCTGTCTAAAGCATCGTCACGCCGGTATACTTCGACTTTTGGTGAGCCCTTTATTGTTAATTCTTTATTTGTTGTTTTATCAGACATTTTGTAATGATATACAGGGTATATTATTATGATAGTCATCCTTGTTAACCGTGCATTTTCTATGATATTTACCCTTGGAATCACTTAATTTTTTACTTTTTACTATTAGGGCTAACTATTAATAGGAATTCTAGCACTTTTATTTCTTTTATTCGATATACAATAATAATGTTCCACCTGATTTTAAAGTTGTTTACAAAATCTATTGTGAAATATTTCATACTACAGTATATATATATATATATATATATATATATATATATATATATATATATATATATATATATATATATATATATATATATATATATATATATATATATATGCATAATGACAGTGAAAAGGAAATGATTTGTTACTGAGAACCTTTATAATGTTCCTGATTTCAAATTACCACAGTTATTCTATATATGTATCAAATTTAACAAAGAAAACATTTTATGACGCCATGGACTCGTAGTAGTCACAACATGGGGAAGTTAACCAATCAGAGCAGCGTTCGGTAAAACACAGTCGGAATTACGGCAGCACCGATTAGGATGTGTCATACGTCTTACTGTATGCTGTCAGTACTATTTTAATACCTATAATGTTTATACATATTGTATACCCGTACTTTCTATGTATTCCCGCCAAAAAAAGTTGTCAATTCTCTCTCCCATCCATCAACCCTGTGAATCACATATAATATACATTGAATTTGTATTGTCTATAATAAATTTACCGAATCATTGTGAATATCAATGACGAGTTTAATTAATATATTTCTATATAGCTCTCTATATGAATCATTAAGTATAGCAATTATTGTAAGGATAGATATATAGATATTCATTAAGATATAAATTATAACCTAGTCACGTGTAAATCAGTGTGTATTATTCTTTCTTTATGACCACTAATAGCCGTCAAGTTCAGCTTTTATCAATATAAAAATAAATCCAACTAATGACATTAGTGAAGGAAAAATATCAATATTTATTATAACATTAAATATTGAACAAAGTAATATCAGTGCAGTATAGACAGCGCTTGCGATTTGGTTTAATATTATTAGTTTGTTTTATTGATGTATATTGTAGGTAATATTTCTATATATAATTCATAAATATTTCATATCAACTTGTCTATAGAAAATATTTTATTTCTTACGTTTTTAATAAGTAAATAATGTTTGGCTACCAGAATCGCAAGCTTGTTTTCAAATGACGTCACGTCCGTGTAAAGAAATGGCGGATTCGCGGTTTGGTAAGGCAACATATTGTACCTTGATGGATATTGGCGGGTGCTGAGGGGGCTGTAGTCTGTTGTTTGGGGGCTGATAGATACCTTAAAGCTACATCAATTAATGTTACCCGGTAGAGTAGATAATAAGACTGTGAGGAGAGACGTAAGAGATGATCGGCTGGCAGGAGTTCGTTTAGTTATGTGCAGTTGTCCTGTACTGTTATAATATATCAAGATTAAAATATCGTAAAATATTCCTGTGATGGTGAATAGTTTTATATCATTTGTGTCTCATTATGGTGTCAGACTATCACCCCTTTCTCTAAGTATTTCCTTTATTACATAACGTGGTGTCTCTTTACCTCTTGAGATAATCTTCTCCCTCTCGTCTAAACACTAATTAGTATTTTTTAAACGTGTGGCTAGACAGCGACCGTCAGCCAGGCTCTTATTGGTTGGACTATGTGACATTATGTTTCTAAAATACACCAAAAAAATCAACCTCAATTTAGAAATTCAAACTTGTGTAAAACGACCTTAGAGAGAATAAACATTAAATGGCTTTCTTAGGAGGCTGTTAGGCTGTTCATGGTTAGATCAGTGTGCTGTATGTATGTCTGTCCTGTCTCTGTGTATGTGTGTCCTGTCTCTGTGTATGTGTGTCCTGTCTCTGTGTATGTGTGTCCTGTCTCTGTGTATGCGTGTCCTGTCTCTGTGTACCATTGTGAAACTGTATGAAGACTTTACTGAATGGATATTTTAACTCACGATTTTAGTGTAACATCAGTTATAACAAGCATAACATAAGAATATAAGAATGGAGGAAACTGCAGCGGGCCTATTGGCCCATACTGGGCAGTCCCATTTACACCCAACTCCTATTGCTCATATAAGCATCCAACCTATGTTTGAAGCTATCCAGCGTATTCGAGTTAATGATGATATTTGGTAACTTGTTCCATTCATCCACTAATGTGTTTCCAAACCAGTGTTTACCATACCAATTTCGCGCCTAAATCTAAATTTGTCTAATTTAAAACCATTGTTACGAGTTCACTCCTGGTTGGATAGTTTGAGTACCTTTGTAATGGCCCCTTTGTTTAGCCCTGACTTCCATTTATACACCTCTATCATGTCGCCCCTCACTCTACGTCTCTCGAGGGAGTGCAAATTAAGAAGCTTTAATCTGTCTGTACTCAAGGTTCCTAATGCCTGGGATTAGTCTTGTCATTCTCCTCTGGATTCTTTCCAAGGATTCTATATCCATTCTGTAATACGGTGACCAGAACTGCACTGCGTAATCCAGGTGAGGTCTCACAAGAGCAAGATACAGTTTTAGGATGACCTCGCTAGTCTTGTAACTAACACTCCTTTGTATGAACCCAAGTACTTTATTAGCCTTGTTACGAGCAAAAACACAGTGTTTACTTGGCTTAAGATTCCTACTTATCATTACTCCTAAATCTCTCTCGCAGTCGGATTTCTCAATGGCATCATTGTTCATCTGGTAACTGGTTTTCCTGTTTACGTCTCCTATACTGAGTACTTTACATTTGTTCACAAACCAACCTAACCTAATGTTAAGGAGATTACAGCCTTTATTAAAAGCAGGATATATTATAATAAATGGATGACCAAGTGTATTTTAAAAGAAAAGTCATCACAGTGTTAGCGTACCATCAGTTACAACAAGCTTAACAACCATTCTAATCTAACCTGACCTAACCCAACCTTATCAAAAGTAACCTTACCTAACCTAACCTTGGCTTGTTTAACATAATAAGCTTGTGGACATAACAAGGTTTATTTAAAGTTAATTAATAAACCAGAAAGAAAGGAATTATCTTATAAAATAATAAGCAGTGCCAGCTTCTTGGAGTTCAGGTTTCCATGTACTTTAGTTACCTGTACAGTAGTTATGTATTTTTATTGAGAAACTTCATAAATACAAAGCTGCCATTGGTCAGTGTCACATGGTGGTGAGATCAATTTAGTAAACTAGTGAACTTAGTAATAATGGCAATGTACTGTGTTGTGCTGGTGAAATAAAAGAATTTACGGTAATTGTTTAACAAGATCTTCATGTTAGTAGAAGCCATTTAAGGAAAAAAAAATACTTGAAAACTTTTTCACCTCTAGAATATCCATAAAATGTTGCAGGAATTTTAAACTTTTCTACATACGAAGGCCATTATCAGCCGACCAGACACCAATTGATCGTAAATAAGATAAATTGACCAGTCAAGCTTTATCTAACCTCCAGACATACTAGGAGAGAAGTGCATTATTTGAGGTTAGGTTAGGTACAGTCCCCTTCACTAGTGCATTTACAGGGGTTGTCGGGTTTTGTGTAGTGTGGCAGCGCTGTTTGTTTACATTCAACAGAAGGAAACTCGCAATAGTAAACATACTATGGAATTAGATTAAAACAATATCAAAACAAATACCTCAAAGATAATGATTTGTGGAATGTTTATTTAACAAGCACCTGTGAATGCACAAGTGAAGGGGACCCCGTACAGTGGTGTTGGATGTTATTTTTGTTATAAGTTAGTATGGAAAGTTTGCTGGGAAGTGTTTGGTTGCATAGCTTTATTATTCCTCGCTGGCAGACATGTCAACAGTTTAACAGTAAACCTGGTATCCATGCAATGACTGACTGCTTTAGCTTAAGAAAAACAACTGTTCGAAAGTCATAATTCCTCCAACTTATTGAGGATATTTGAGATATGAGAAACAAGTTTTCCTCTCTAGAATTTTGACCTAAATTGGCTCCATCTAACAGGACAATGTTGTTTACTGTTACCAAAGATACCATAACCTACTGAGTGTTTGGGGTGTGTCTCGACTAAAGAAAATTGTCTGGTGTTAGTTAGAATCAAATGCCCAAATCTGACACTACTTCTCAAAGGGTTAATGAACTTAATGTTTAACTTGAGTGTGGACAAGCCAGTGAGTGTTAATAATAATCTTTATTTTTGCGGGTTTCAATAAAGCTCAGTTACGGTAATCATTCTTGCTATTATTAGTCAAGTTTTTATACAATTGTAGCTCAGGAAATTAACCATTGAGATGTTCTAAGATAGATATGTTGTGGGTTTAGAAATCAGTGATGAAATATTAGGATGTTTGACGGCTTTTTGCTAAATATACACAAGACAACATGTCCTTATCAATGGTGTATTCTTTTGGATTTTTACAACTATTTGTTATATTCATTAGACAATTCACTGTGTTAACAAGAAAAAATGATTGAATGTATAGTGCTGTACAGTACTTATAAATTCTCACCGCTTCTGTACCTTTCGTGTTCTGACAAACTGACAAGCCATCAGTGATCTGTCATCTTTTATCAGGAATGAATCACTGAGTACTGGAAAATGTGATTGAATAGGATAATGCTAAGTGGGCTGTTTATGGTAAAGTCAGACACAACTCATTGGTGGATCTTGTCAATTTCCTGAAGTGTCAAAGATTTGGAGACAGCCGACTACTGTACTTTATGAAGAAAAGGAAACACTAAAGAAACTGATATTTACCTGAATACAGTACAATGGGAACATGTAATAACTAAACATCTGCCCATCTTCTTTTCATTCTGATCCTTAATCTAAATTCAGATCATCTTTATTGAGCTCATTAATATGTCAGCATTATACATCAAGATGTGTATTGTGCTCCCTGAGGTCAAACGCATGCCCAAGTACAAAAACCCATACCCTCGTTCTCCTTGCCTCAATATTTCTAATATACAGTAGTTTCTAATATTAAAGTAGTCCTCTTTCACTTCATTGATGGATAAATAGAAAAGTTAAAAGATGCACATGAATATTGCGTAGATGACATTGCACTAGTCAACGGTTATGTTAAATCCACGAAGGTCTGCACACAACAGCGAACAATGCGACTGAATGAGGGAATGCGTGAAGTGCTTTACGTGGTTACTCACATTTACATGGAGTCCACGCATGCTACCATTAGTTGCATGAGTTTCACACCTCCAACCCGGCCAGTCATGTTATTGCGAATCTCTCACACAGAGTGAGAGAGTGATAGTGTTTTTATCTATAATGAGTGAAAATTGTGGTGTCATGTATACTGTAGTACTGTACTGTATATAAGTGTTGGATTATACAGTACAATATGTCATTATAGTATAATTGCATGTATTTTTAGTAACATTAGCCAAACCATTATGTACAAGGAATGATGACAAAAGTTTTGTATCTGTGCAGGTGCCACTACAGAAACAACGATGGACCGCAGTAAATTCAGAGTAAGTACTGTACTGTGTTGTTGTGATTTTGATGTCATGTCTAAAAGAAGAGTGGTGACAAAGTTAGTGTTGTGTGTTTGTTGTCAGGGTTGAGAGCAAGGCTGAGGCTGTTTCACCTGAAGATTAATGCACCCCTTCTTATATCACCTGAAGATTAACTACCCTAATGGTAACCAAATAGTGTGCTTAATCTTCAGGTGAAAGAAGCTGGGGGCTAATGTTCACGTGGTCTGATGGTTTTAAATTTATATAAAAATAGCCATATGTAATTGAAGTTAACCATTCAGTGCACAGTACATGTTGTTTACCATTCAGTGCACAGTACATGTTGTTTACCATTCAGTGCACAGTACATGTTGTTTACCATTCAGTGCACAGTACATGTTGTTTACCATTCAGTGCACAGTACATGTTGTTTACCATTCAGTGCACAGTACATGTTTACCATTCAGTGCACAGTACATGTTGTTTATCATTCAGTGCTCAGTACATGATTTTTACCATTCAGTGCAAAATACTTGTACATGGTGTTTGCCATTCAGTGCACAATACATCAAGTTTATTTTTAGAGTGCAGTGCATTAGAATAACCATTCAGTGCACAGTCTAGTGTCAGCCTCTCTACCCTTATATAATATAGAGATTCACCAAAGTAATCATCATCTCTTATATTTTGCCATCTTGGTGGTTATGAGTTAATTTAACTTGTCATGCACCTTGTTTAGTCTGTAAATAGAACAATTACCTTGGTAAGAATTCTGAAGAAACACACCATTACCCTGAATTAAACCCACTGACCTAAACTAACTATATGATAATTGATTCTAACATGATATAAGATAATGGCAGTGGAAAAAATATATTCAGAGAGTTTGTGTTAGTAGTGCGGGTTAGACGTGATTGAGTGATTGTGGGAGATACGATATGCCATGGGCTGGCGTGTCCGGGAATCGATTTGAGTAAGTCTTGCTTGACGGTTTTTGGGTCCAAGTGGTCGGTAGGTTACCACAATGAGTGTGACTAGTGCTAAAGGTCAGATTAGGTTGGGTCAGGTCATTTTGGCGCTTACATGGTTTAACCTGTAACTTAAAAGAACTCAACACCAATAATAATAATATAGTGCTACATCAGTAAAACATTATTATGAAGGTTTAGTGTAATGCACTTACGGTCGTAATTTTTGTGCGGGTGAGTGCAACACAGTGGATGTTTTTAAGGTCACCCTGTATATTTAAGCCTCTCTCTGTCCATGTAATCCAGTTGCCTCTGAAGATGTCTTGAATAAAGACGAAAGCTAAGGTGCCCCGTTGTTTCCCTTTTCCCGTGTGATTTTATCAATATATGTATATATATATATATATATATATATATATATATATCCCATTAGATAAAGTACACACTCGAGCACAGTAAAGATTACAAAGTACCCCCCCCTTCCCCCCCTTTCCCTTCTGCCTCACACCCTGCTCATCTTGAGACTACGAGACAAGCACTGGGTAGATACATAACCCCTCTAAAGTGACGTGAACGATCCTTGATCCTCGCTTGACAAGGTTAAATTGGCGGGACAGGTTTTACTGGTGAGGAGGTAGAGTGTTTGTGGTCGTGAGAGCGAGGTAATGCTGTATACTACCAGGACCAGGTGGAACCAGTTACAGCCGGTAGGGTAAGCCATTGACTCCGCCCCCACACACTCCCTGGCCGCCGCCGCCTCTCGCCTTTTTTTATGTAGTCATGGTCAGTGGTCTTATCAGGTCAATTCGTAGTTCCATGGTCCTATCAAGTCAAGTAGTTTGAGTCTCACTTTCTATAATGTTCTTGTTATATACAAGTATGCTGTATGTATGTCTACATGTACATACGCTTATACATTAAACACATTGTAATGCATATACTTGTACATGCATCACATTTTACATACACCTATCAAACAGTACTAGCACATGGTCATTAAATTTCACATGTGTTTACGTATTTAACACATGTCGTCTGTTAGGCCGAGAAACAGGTTATATCCGGATCTTTCTCTCTCTATTTGTATACGACGTAGGTGAAGAAAAAACTCGTCCCAATTTAGTCACAATCTACGTTGCGAGTAAAATAACTAAAATTGCATCTATATTGCACCGAGACTCCCGTAGACAGATAAGTCTCTCATTCACCCAGTCAAAGGGGAGATTTGGCCCACAAAAAGTCGTGAATTTGCCAGTAATAGGCTGGTCTGGGAGGATTCAGTTCAGTGAGTCGGCGGGGCGGGCGGGCGGGCGGGCTACCGGGCGGATTGATCCAGTATGCGTTCATTAAACTTTCCGATTTAAGCGGATTAGTTGACTTTTCAGATGATTTGTTTACATAATACGTTTTGATGCCTCTGAAGGGAATCCTACCATATACTTCGCCATGATATTAACTTATATTTATCCCTTATACTTCTAATGCGACATGTAATTTATTTTTGCTATATGAAAATCGAAGATGGTTGTAATTTTCATGCCTGTGTATTATGTCTGTATGTACACGTGTACAGTTTGTGTTATGTGTTTGTGAACTGTGGCAATTTTCATGCTTGTGTGTGTGTCGTAACACGATGCAAGGTCACGCGCATCTGCGGTGGTGGACGCTTTCCTGTTTGGCTGTCTTAAGAACATAAGAAAATAAGGAGTCTGCAATAGGCCGGTTGGCCTGTGCATGGCAGCTCCTGTCGAGAGTTACTACCACTCTCTATCATCCATGAATCTATCCAGCCTCCTTTTAAAACTCTCCAGCGTTCCAGCACTTACTACAAAGTTGCTGAGCTTGTTCCACTCGCCCTCCACCCTATTTGTGAACCAGTTCCTTCCTATCTCCCTCCTAAACCTAAACTTATCCAACTTAACCTCCCATGTCCCTCACAAACTAGACTTGTTGAGCGCATGCGTATTAACAAGAGCTTTCTGAAGTATTGTTGTTGACGTTATCAGACACAAACACACAGGCAGTCATGTTCAAGATCCACACACTATTTATCCTGGTGTCATTGCGGTCTTTAACTGTATGTATAGTTGTTTTAGCTATTTTAAAACTCCTTTCTCAATAATACGTATATGGATAGGCATGCCTGAAATCATGTCTTAGATTTTCTAAAGATCTATAAAATTATTATTTGTTCTTAATAATTGTGGATTAGACATACTGTATAGATGTGAGGGGGGGAGTCAGATTTGCCTGTATTCATGATCGGCAAATCCAGTTTTAGTAGAAAATTAACTGGATAATACCAGAAGGTGCAAGAGAGAGATTACTATAGTGTTTTATCACTTGGTGATTACAGCGTCTTGGAAGTGTTGGCTGGGTTCACGACGTTCAGCCTTCAGTATGTGACCTTTTAAAACATTTCCGATCTGATGGTTTATTTCCTGTTCGTCACCCACTGTCCATGTTACTGTGATATACGCTCAACACAGCCTGAGAGATTAAGTCGATATTTTTATCTTTGAATTAAAAAACATGGAAGGGCTTAAAATACCATTAATATCACACTATCTACCAATCAATGAGGTTATAATGTCTGAGGGCGACCACGTTCCTCCACTTAAACAAATGGTACAGTCTTTTCAAATTCCCCACAACTTTTAATTTCATTCATCCAGCCCAGTTTTTGCCCTTCCCCGGTTGGCTCTTTATCTGCACTATTATCCATTAATATATCTACCGTTACCAGTACTATCAATTATACACATTACCAATATTTATAGTACCATAACACGACCTACCATTACCTGTATTATCATTAAGACGTGACTAGAGTTTATGATGTCGAGTAATTCAGTTATGGCTGTGAAGAATTAGGAGCCTAAATGATGAAAGCATTGGATGAAATAAGCCCGTAGTTCATTCGTCTGTGTGAACATACGGAAGCTCATGTGACGTTTTGAGAGTAGATTCATTTCCATTAAACTACTTGTTCATTCTGTGTTTAGTCGACTCCTTCACCAGGATTACCACACTGGCACAGACGCGCGCAGGGTCACAAAGGCAGTTAACATTATTAGTCTTCCTTGTGTTAGTATACTCCAGTGTCGCAAGAGAAGTTGTAAGGGTGCTGCTGCTCAAACACCAAAAATAACTTTAATAATTAATATTCAAGCTACATAATAGGCAGTTTTATTTACGCTACATCTGTTTATAGCTATGTCTATATCTATCTGTATCCATCTATCTGTCTTTATTTATCTACCTTAGGGAAAGCACCTGTCTAAAGAACTTTTGAGAATGTTTTTTTTTCCTTTTTTTTATACTAGACCGAAGAATTGCGTCGGTACAAGGCGTCGCTTATATATAATACCGTATATATTATATAGCCCTGTGTGTTAGCATTGGTGGTCAGGCCTCCTCGAGTTTGTGTTGGCACTGAATCAAGATTTTTTAACCCGATTGAGAATGGGTTATGCATCGTCACCATGTGTCTGAGAATATCTGATTATGACTGGAAAGGTGAGAGAGTGTGTGTGTGTGTGTGTGTATGTATGTATGTATGTATGTATGTATGAGAGTGAGGGAGGGTATGTATACTGTACAGTATATATCCTGATGATAATTGTGGTAGTAATGTGGAAGGGAATCATTGTCTGGGTATTTTAACCTTGGTAAAGTTTTCTTGTTTGTTGGCCAGATGTGATGATGGCGGTGTGTGGCCTTGTGGTGGTGTGTGGCCTGATGGTGGTGGTGGTGTGGGCCAGGTGGTGGAGGGAGGGAGGAGAAGCGGTGTGATGGAGCGAGGCAGCTGCCAAGTTGCCAGGGTCAGTGGCGTCAAGGTAGTAGTTTGGGAAGGAGTGTCGGCACCGTCTCTGCGCCTATATTGCGTCTTCGCTGTACCTGTAACGTGACTTCACTACCTGCCATTTATTATTGTAGTGTATCAACTTAGAGGCGCTGTGATTTAATTTATCCATTACTATTCTTTGCATGGCTGTGGACAACGATACATGATTTAACGGCACAAACATTCCCCGCCATTGCATTGTTTTGTCAAGTGTAGCGTACCCTTGATCAAGTAAATCGTTCGCCAGTGGTGTACACAATCATCTGCGTTGGGTGACTTGATGTAGTATTTGACCTCAGTGTCGGTGATGGGTTTGAAGTATCCGGTGATGAATAGTGGTGGTAAGGGTGGGATGCAGCCTCGTTACATTACGCTGCTCCATCACATTTGTTTGACAGGGCAAGGCAGGCAACACGTGTCATCTTCCTCACTACGCACACAGCTGTTGGCCCGACTGTTATTAGCCCACCACCAGCGTCGTCGCCGCCGCTCGCCTCACTCATCAACACACCCCTACCAAGATAATCCCGCCCGCTATCACAAACACGCGTCTGTCAAACGTTCTTCACGGCGGCCAACGTCTCGTCAACGTTCCAGGGGCTCGAACCTCGCCCCTGCTGCCACTAATTCCATATTGCCCAAACCTGAAGTTCTCGGAAACAGTAGTACAGTCACCACTACCGGCCTGGCCACCAGTCCGGTCAGCACCTCACCTACCAGACCGGCCAAGAGCCCCCGTGTAGGCCCCGTCCAGTACCAGACAGCCAGGGGGAAGACTAGTGCAAGATTCAGGTACTGGTGGGTGAACCAGCTGACCCGCATCTTCTTACAGGAAGGGGCCAGTGATGACGAACACAACAACAAGGAGGCCGAGGCAGCTACTGACGGCGGCGCTGCTGCTTCCTCCACTAGTGGCAGCAGCAATAGCAGTAGTACCAGCAGCAGCAGGAACTCATTCCCTCTTGGTGAGTACACAATCAATGTTTCCTCATAAATACAGAACCCCTCCCCCCATGCTGAACTACAACTTGGGATAACTTCATTCAAGATCACCTTAAGATTAGCCCTTCCCCCTCCCAGCTTAATTTACCTGATGATTAAACACCCTAACATTATCTGGGGGTTAGGTTATGTTACATTAAGTTGGATTACCTTCAGGGTGGTAATTATTGAGCTGGGGTGGCTAATATCTTTGTTTCCTGTGATCTTCAGCTCAAACATTATATTTAAAGTGGTTAGAAACCCCTCACACCTGGTATATCATTACACTCACCTGGTATATCATTACACTCACCTGGTATATCATTACTCACCTGGTATATCATTTCACTCACCTGGTATATCATTACACTCACCTGGTATATCATTACACTCACCTGGTATATCATTACACTCGCCTGGTATATCATTACACTCGCCTGGTATATCATTACACTCGCCTGGTATATCATTACACTCGCCTGGTATATCATTACACTCACCTGGTATATCATTACACTCGCCTGGTATATCATTACACTCACCTGGTATATCATTACACTCACCTGGTATATCATTACACTGCCTGGTTATCATTACACTCACCTGGTATATCATTACACACCTGGCACTGGTATATCATTACACCGCCTGGTATATCATTACACTCGCCTGGTATATCATTACACTCACCTGGTATATCATTACACTCCTGGTATATCATTACACTCTGGCCTGGTATATCATTACACTCAGTATATCATTACACTCACCTGGTATATCATTACACTCACCTGGTATATCATTACACTCACCTGGTATATCATTACACTCTCCTGGTATATCATTACACTCACCTGGTATATCATTACACCTGGTATATCATTACACTCACCTGGTATATCATTACACTCTCCTGGTATATCATTACACTCTCACCTGGTATATCATTACACTCACCTGGTATATCATTACACTCTCCTGGTATATCATTACACTCACCTGGTATATCATTACACTCACCTGGTATATCATTACACTCTCCTGGTATATCATTACACTCTCCTGGTATATCATTACACTCACCTGGTATATCATTACACTCACCTGGTATATCATTACACTCTCCTGGTATATCATTACACTCACCTGGTATATCATTACACTCTCCTGGTATATCATTACACTCACCTGGTATATCATTACACTCTCCTGGTATATCATTACACTCTCCTGGTATATCATTACACTCACCTGGTATATCATTACACTCTCCTGGTATATCATTACACTCACCTGGTATATCATTACACTCTCCTGGTATATCATTACACTCTCCTGGTATATCATTACACTCTCCTGGTATATCATTACACTCACCTGGTATATCATTACACTCACCTGGTATATCATTACACTCACCTGGTATATCATTACACTCACCTGGTATATCATTACACTCTCCTGGTATATCATTACTTGGTTCAGGCCAAGATAATACAGTAGGCAGTATAAGGACGACAACCACACATGGTATATAAGTCTTGGGGTCAAGGCTCTCCCATAATACACACATTACAAAACCTTATATGGCAGGTTATAAAAGGGTACTGTTAATCTTGTTCTTTTTTGTTATTTGTCAAAGTCATGTTCTTGGTGTGTGTGTGTAATCCTCAACGACCCCTTGGCTAACATGCTTCATACTTGCAACACACCACCGTCCTCTTGTACTGAAAGGCTTTTGCATGACACCCTCACCTTGGTGGCTATGTATGTATGTATGGGGGTAGAAGGGAGTCTTGTAATTGGAGAATATTTTTTTTTTTAAGCATGTGTGTTCAGAGAAGACCTTTTTCCTTTAGTAATGCTTGGCTGTAGTGTGGGACTTACCTTGGGGTATGGAACTTATTTTTAGTGTGGTACATAGCTGTGGTTGTGGGACTTAATTGTGTAACTGTGTTATGGGGCTTACCTGTTGTGTGGTAGAGGTGACTGGTTGGTACAACCTCTCAGATTTATGTTATACTAAACCACAAGATATCTTGTTTCTTAGGTTAATCACTCCTGCTGGGTGTTATGATGAATATTTTAAGCCAGTGGATTGGTCGGTTGTATGTAAGGGGGAGTTGAAGGGTAGTGGCTGGATTATGGTCCTAGTGCTAATGTATCCTTATCTTCATAGTTAGGCTAGGGGATTTTATGACTAGGGGTAATGATTGCAGTTTGAGGTGGTGAGGTGAGGTTGGGTTGGGTTGGGTTGGGTTGGGGCCTTTTAAGACTGTGGCCTATGACTTACATTGTAGGTGTTACCAGGTTTGTGAGGGGAGGTGGTAGAAACAGGAACCAGCTCATGAACTGGTTGAGTCTTGCCTGGGTGGAGCCATAACCAGCTCACACTACCGGTCTCCCTCTCACACAGTGAACTCTCACTCTTCCCTGGCAGCCTGCCACTCCTCCACCACCAATATATCACGCCCTATTTCCTTTTTTTTTTAATCCAGTTTTCCCAGCTCTGGTTGGTATCTACCCTTGACCCATTACTCTGTGCAATTGGTAATGCCCTGCTGGCTGTTTTTTATCCTTTCAGTGAGGTAGAATGGTTAAAGACACTATTGTGGCTGATGTAGTATGTTATTAGTGCATGTTTATTTTAATTGTGAGAGGTCATTACCTAAAGGGTTGTGTACCATCTTTCTTGTATACATCACATCAGTTCAGGTTGTTACTTATTATGTTATATATCTAATGTCCATAAGTGATATGATTTATGTTATTGTGTTTAGTGTTATAATATTGTGTGTGTGTTGCAGGTGATGGGATCAGTGCGTGCAGTAGCAGCATTGACAGCTGCAGCAGTAACAACAAAGTGTCTTCACTGTCATCACCCCACAGTACCTCAGCAGTCACCACCCTCGCCAGCACTGGCATGGGAAACCCCTTTGCCAGAGCAACACCTCAGGCCACCTGGGGCTCCGAGTCTTCCGACCACCGGCCCATCTTGGCCCCTCCAAGATTAAGTCCACATTCAGACTCAGGTGAGACTCTGGTGATGTACGGTAGTAACCCGATAATTACAGTCTGTCTTCCTACACAGTTTAGTTATATTACATTTATGAAGGTGTTGTTGAATGTAAGACCTGTGTTCATACTGTGCTGTAAAGTCTCCATCGTACCTATATAAAGGAAACTTGGTAGCTACAGTAGAGTATTTAAAATTATGCACTATATGAAAATAACATTTGTTCATAATTGAAATGGGATTGTACAGTATTAGTGTATAAATCAGGAGAATTTTAAATGTGCAACTCTGAGAAACTCATCTCTATCCAACAGGTGGACCTCCAGTTATTCGACAGTCAGCCTTAGGTTCAAGTCGGGTAGTTAGCTCTATGAGAAGTACATCCAGTCTCTTCACGCCCCCAACAGTAACTGTCACGGGTTCATCACCGCCACAGTCAAGCAAGTCGGAGTTTAAGTTGAAGCCTTCAGTGCTCGGATCTGCAAATCCTTTTTCCAGAAGTAAGTATTGCAAGTGATGTAAACATAAAACTTATGTAATTTCAATTGTTGCTTTTGAAGAAAATGCATTTTTAATGATGTTACCTAAAAACAATAATGTCTTCTAACACTTATGAAAGACTTCAGTCAAAATATATACACATACTGTACCCGGTACTGTATTTACCTCAAGTATAATCTATAGTTCTCTGAAGTACAGTCTCTCCTCCACTTACGACGGGGTTCCGTTCCGACGACCAGACTGTAAGTCGAAAAGGCGAAAATAATACATAGAAATTCTAAAAGAAATTCTAAAATGGGTGTCTCCTTTTCTTCTCAGCACCACGAGAACTCTCACTTTTACGCTTGTCAGCCATTTTAAAGGGAATTACAAATGAAAATTTTGTCAGTACACAGCGCGATCACTAACGTCGGGACTCGAAAATACGTAATGTGAAAAATATTTTATACGGCCATGGCCGTCTTATGTCCGGGTTGTTGTATGTCGAATATGTTGTAAGTCAAGGAGAGACTGTATTGTAATTGTTGTCGCGTTAATGTTTATATTACTATTAGCAAAAAGAATGTTATTCTTTAAAGTTTTTGTAATTTTATTTTGTTTTATGCTTGGTGTCAGAAACTCTCCTCTTGGGAAATGGTAAAGTCATGAGATTTACAAAGCTTTTTTGTTTGTTTTTTTAATTTTGTTTATAAATCTTATTTTAGAGAGGCTGTGTTTGGGCCTCTGTGCTGCATAACAGAAAAAACTAGCACATTGTTTATTTATTTATACTGTATATATCTTGGTGTTAGTCATATCTCTTTCTGTACTTGCCTGACACTACTCTCTCCCCCTTTTGAGGCCTCTGTACAGTTCCCTTTGGTTCAAATCAGATATAAATGGGAGAGAAATAATGCTAAAAACCATACAGAAACATCTCCAAGGAGTATTATGAAGATGACAAACTTCACATTCTTTGGATATCTTAAGATCTTCATTTAAACATTATCTTTCTTTACCCTATATAATGGTATCTTCAGAATAAGTGAAGAGTAGTAGGTCTGAATATAGTGGGTGGCATGATTTGACGGTATAGGTATTATAACTGGCCCAACTGTGGCATTGTGCACAGACATTTGTACTGAACGAGGAAACTGTTGTGTTCTCTTACAGCACCTGACCCGGGGGATAAAGCAGATTCGGCAAGTGGATCAGACGATGGAGTTCCAGGAACCACAGCCGAATCATCATCGTTTCAAGCGTCGGGTCAAGACGTCTCTTCGTCAACTTCTACGGCGTCCTCCCACACGTCTCGAGCAACGTCCTCGGGGGTAAAAGAGGACAGAAGAGGGGCGGCTCGGCCATTGCCGGCCGAACTTCACACGAACAACAGCGAGGACAGTAATGCCTCTAGTAACAACACATCCAGTAGTAATTCAAGAAATTTGTTCCTTCCCCTCGCACGTAATGGAGATGGTAAAGATGGGTAAGGGTGTATCAGTTATTGTTTTATTGAAACTATCCATGGCTTGCCTTAATATAGGCTAGACAGATAAAGAGCACATTTCCCACACACATTCTCCCTTTATTCTTTGTCTTTGATTCATTCTTTTTTGCCAAATCCATGACCATTAACTTGTTCTAACAACTGAGATATGGAGCTATATACTGTAATATATATATATATATATTATGAATAATAAGTCTTAGTGTTATTTAAAGAAAATTTTAAGTCCACTCAACATGTAGTTAAGAAATACCCGGGGGGGGGTTCCCACTCCATTAGGAAAACTGGCTGGCAAAAAAAAAAGATATTTGAGTTAGGAATACAATAATTAGAGAGTTTTCACCCTCAGTTTGAATAAGATATGGTGAAAACCACAATGGATGTGCCTTTGAAACTAAAGTTTGAGATTGTATAAAGTTTAGAAACCCAAAGTTTAGAATGGTGTTAGTAAAGCACATTGTGAAGGAAGATGTTAATGATGCACCTTCTCAACAGCTCTGGGAGCCCCAACGTAGGTAGCAACAACTTCATCTTCGGGCAGAACCTGCAGTCTAAAGTTGCGGTAAGTAGGGCAAAATTTCTCCTGTTTGGGTAACAGACTCGGTACACATCATCTTGACCTCCCACTTCAAAGTAAGGCGCAGGAGAGCTTTTCTTCAGTTTGTAAACGTGTTCGAGGGTTCGAGTTTCCCAGTGAATTAGGTGACGTCAACTTCGCTAGTACTGTACAGTAAATAGAGGACTTGAGGACTGTACTTTGTTAGTGATCTTTGGTGACTTGGTTGTTGTAAGAGAGTACAAAGTGGATTATTAAGGAATCGTGGGGATTTTGTTTTGAAAATGTAGAAAGAATCATTAGTACTTTATTGTTATATAGATGTCGTTCATGGATTGATTGCATTAAATGATTAGCTTTTTAGAAACCTTTGGTAGAGTGATTATTTTAAAGAGTTTTTACAGTAGGTAAGAGGATTAATATAGTTCTTTAGTAATCTTAGGGATTTTGTTAAGAGACTTGGTTAATTTCTTTGGAAATCTTTGATGGATTACCAATTTTAAGAGGCACTAACATTAGTGTAAGCTGCATCTCTCCACCCACTTTGGTGTACACTCTTGGGTGAATCTCTTTGTAAATAGAGTTCCCCGAAACTACTTTTATGTTAATCGGCATAACAGTACCCACCCCACAAAGATAAGACGGTTATTTCATGGCGTTCATAATTACAAGTTGGTGGTAAATCTGTAAGAGAAAGTAATGTTTAGAGTTGAGTATCATATCAATTTATATCAATGTTTTTATTTCAAAATTTGATCTTTAGCTTGTGATTGAACCTCCATATTTGATTGAGATTGTGAGTTCAACAAAACCTCTCTTTATGTGTCTCAGTAAGTATATGGTAGTTGTTACTTCACCAGGGCGCCGAGAGTTCAGTCACGTCCTCGTCTGATGCAGCAAGAACCACAAACGGAGAAAAACAAACTGGCAACCTGTTTTCTGAAGCTGCCAGCGAAATATCACGGGTAGGTGACACAGAGTCTTAGTGGATGTTTACTGTCAGAAAATCATAGAAGAGCTCAACAGGACACAGTTCTTCTCTCAGTGTTGTGAACCTGATCATATTGTCAAGTCTTGTACCAAGTTCCACTTTTCTTGTTTAGTTTAATAGTGCCATACTCATTCATCTCTCCTGGGAGCTTTCTTTTCCCTAATGGCATATGTTATGATATGTTTGTCTTAAGTAAAAAAGAAAAAAAATACAGGAGAAATAAGTTGGTACAGTGTTTATTTGTTTTTGTTTTCTTCCACCATTCCCATGTACTTTAGGTAGAACAGGTTAGGAAAGACTTGCAGGGAACATAATGAAGGCTTGAGTTGTTTTGGTCAAGATATATGTCAGTGAATTACACCAGAGGAGTGATGAAAGGCAACACCCCAGTGTAAATGAATGTGGTGGAACCAGTGGAAGTGTGGGTTTTACTGATGCATCGGTGTGGGAGTGAAATTAATATTCTTCCTGCCCTTCACATGTAGGTTAAGGATTCACTCTATTCTATACTGAATATGCCAACTGTTGTTAGTATAAAGGTTGGCTGGAGTATTTGTACTTGTGGTGTCACGTGTTTCTTGTTGCTATCTACCTTTTTCTCTTATCACTCTTCCCCAGTGACACCTCTTGAGCCACTGTAGCCCGTGATCTCCCTCTGGCAACAGTGGGCGAGGCATAAAGGTTATAAAGAGAGAATTTTATTGGCACATTCTGTGGTGAAGCTAAATGTACAGGGTGTCCACAATGTCCCGTTATAATTTTAAACATTTATTATGTGCAAATGGCATAAAATATTGAAATGCAGTTTTTCTGCATTTGAAAGAATAACTATTCAAGTTTTGTTTTTCACCTAAGTGAATGCAGAAAACTGCATTTCAATATATTATGTTGTTTGCATATAATTAATGTTTGAAATCAGAATGGGACTATGGACACCCTGCATATTTTCAGTCTCATCTAGTTTGAGTTTTGATAATGTTAATTGAGTTAAAAAGGCAATCATTCTAGTATTGCTATTTTATATCCTGAAAGAGCTGTGGAACAAGCTGCATACCCCCCAACTACCACTACTTTTGAAAATCACTTAACAATTCTCACAATAACATGAAATGTAAAAATTGGTCAAGATTCTAATGTTAATGTCAGTAAGTAGAGTTTGTTAGGATCCTGATAGTAATAGCTATTACCCGGTAGTTCTTGTAAAACTCAAATTGTAACATAGTAACAGCTGTTTGAAAAGCAAAAAAATTTGACATACTGTATCTGCTAAATTTTAAAATGATAATGTCTTCTTATACAAAGAGAACCTGAAACATAGAAACTGGCCACAATGAACCCAGCAAGACTGATGGTTATGAACTCTGGTCATATACAGTATATTGTAACATAGTCTCTTTTTGCCTCACAACACCACTTCTGGACCGATGAGAGGAAAATGTATTTAATCCTGCTAGATACTAGGACTTTATCCTAACAACTAGCGTTAATGATTGACTGACAGTCCACAGATACTACCCCCAGCATTGCCACCACCAATGGGAGGCCAGTCACAGGGAATCTCTTCTCAGATGCTGTGTCAGAAATTTCATTGGTAAGGAATGAATTTTTTAAGATTTTACTGACAGTAAGATATCTTTGATCATTCATTCTTGTTTGTCTGTTTTGGTTTTTTTTTTCTCCGAGGAATAATAAGTTGTTTGGACACATTGTAATATCTGAATAGTTAAGTGTGATTTTGAAGTATTGGTGCCTGATAAAGTAGAAATATATACTTTGATTAGTCAGATCCAGCATCTAGTATTGTAGGAAGTATATCTTCATGATTCCTCCTAAAGTATCCATTTATTTCCTCAAAATTGTATTCTCAATATACAACTCTACGTTCATTTCCTCTTTTAGTTTCTTACTGACTGCATAACAAACTTTCTAATACAGTGTAGAAGTGTTTATCATGGTGGTGTGTGATGCTGGGGTGATAGATGAAGTGATAATTGTGAACCAGAGAGGAGAACAGTTCTGTAAAACTTGTTTGGTGAATTATTTAGAAGGGGGAGAACTGTAAATGACCAAAGTCAGGGTTTCTCTTGATTTTGGCAACTCAGCCCCATAGCAGGAAGGACTAAACAATATTTATGAAATCCTAACTGCTACCCTAATATCTTCTGTTTGTTTGATCTTGTGAGAAATTATTCCATCTTGTCTTTCAGCCAAGTGAGGATAGTTTATGGACCAGCGGACAGTCCCTGGAGGAGTCATCACGGGAACTCACGGAAAAAGAGAAGAGCCAGAAACGCAAATTCGACCATGTAGAAGTTATCACCGGAGAGGAGAGCGAGTCTAATGTTCTACAGGTTAGTTTTAATAGTCAAGTGTGTCTTGTCTTCATAGATATAAGATTAAAGCCACCTTGACAAATTTACTGACATATCTTGATGGTAAGAGAGGTGATTGTTTTTGCTCTGTTGTTATACGAAGAAATACCTGTTTTTGCTCTGTTGTTATACGAAGAAATACCCAGAGAAGTTTAGGTGTAGAGGGAAAGCTAAGAGAAATCTTACTGACATTATAACTTATTCTTCAACAGATGAACTGTAAGCTGTATGCCTGGGTGAGTGGGTCATGGCAAGAACGGGGTCGAGGCATCCTTCGCCTCAACGACTGGGATGCAGGCCACGAGATACACTCACGTCTTGTCATCCGAACACAAGGGACCCTAACTGTGATGCTTAACACTAAGGTAAATGCCTATTTATTCATTGATAATTTAATAAACATTGGGATAGTGAGTTCATTAGGGATATACATTTAAGTATCTTCTGGTTGTATTACATGGAATTGCAGAGTAAAGGTGGATCCACAACAATGCTGGTAACACTGGCATCAACACATTTGATAAAAATTGTCAACATTGTTAGAAAGAAAAGTAAAATGACTAAAAATTCTACTCCAGTCAATATACTTTACATATTTCTGTTGACCGCAATGTTCCAAACACTAATGTTGCAAACATTTTTGTTTAATTTTCGCTACATTGTTGTTAACACATGTCAACGTGCTCCATTGAAGAAAGAGCAGACATGTAACATTAAAATTAATTTCAGGTTTGGGCAGAGATGTCAATTGAGAGAGCCAGCAGCAAAAGTGTGAGATTCACTGCACTAGATGCTGATGGCCAACCAAAAATCTTCCTTGCTATGGTAAGTAAAATCTGGAGTCTGGTATTTTTCATCCTTAGTGGCAGGAGACATTTAATTTGTGATCAAATTTTATGTACTCGGAGGTTGTCAGTTAAATAATCCAAGTAATCCTATACAGTATAAAATGCAAAGTGTAGTGAGTAGCTCAGAAAGCAATTGCAGCACATACATTATTAAAAGAAGAAATTGTGTCAAGTGTTGTAGTGCAACACTAAATTTTTTAACTTAAGTTCTGGAACTTGAGGATCCAATGATTATAAGAATGGGTGTTATGTTTACTTTGAAAATATTTGTGATACATCCATGTATGCCCAGAGCACTTTTTAGAATTATAATAATGTAAGAGTCTATACACTCTGTAGTGCGTTTTTTCCCAGCTGAGAAAAGATGTCCCGCCCCCTCCTCAAGAATTACAGCTGATTGGCTGTTGTAAATCTGTCTGATTTTGTCCTGAAGTAATGATGTATATCTAAATGAGCTTATTTATAATAGTTGGGATGACCGTTTCTGACGAGAAAGATATTTAGCTGAATTATATAAAGATACACACATTCATAACTGTATTTCAAACATGAGCACATACGAAGTTAATCAGAAATTTATATATGAATTAACTGTTGAACTCTGGTAGCAATTTCACTTTTTCGTTGGATGCATTTAATATACGGTATACTTATTTTTACCCACAATAAGGCATACCAAGACTAATTACATATCAGTAATACTACATTATGCAAAAACTAGCATTTTAAACAATGAAAATCACATTTAAATATTACACGTCCATCAGCAGAGGCAGGAAATATGACTGCGAACAACTTCATATTTCCTGCCTCTGCTAACGGCCATGTAATATTTCAATGTGATTCTGATCTTTCAAAATGTTAGTTTTTGCATAATGTACAGTGATCCCTTGTTTTGCATAATGTACAGTGATCCCTCGGTTTACGAGTTACGTTCCATAAGATTCTTAACTTCAGTTAACGAGCAATCCCTCGATTAACGAGTTTTTTACAAGCCGACCTCAACATGTTTTCGCTTGCATTTGGCGGTCCACCAGCTGTAGTATTAGTCCGCCAATACAGTAACCGGTTTTAGGGCTTAAATTCCTTAATATTTTAGTAAATATCAAGAAGTTTATACTATTCAATAATTTTAAAAGTTTAATATTAACTTTTTTAGTCAATTTAACAATTATTGAACATAATTGAAGGTAAGGAAACTAGTTTCATGTGCGTCATCCAGCCTGGCAACACACCAAACAAGCACCAGTCTCTCTGTCTTTTCAGTGGAGGTAGCATCTTGCTTGAGACTGTCTTCAACTAAATGCTTTTTTTCTGTGTTTGCAAGCAAATTTTTGGTCATTTTTAAATTTATTTTACATATTAACAATATATAATGCAGTGCAGGGTTGATTTAAAGAAAATAATCTTGAATTACACCAACAGAACTAAAATTTTATGGGTGAAATGGCGCCATGGGGTGACCTCTCTTCCACCCCAATGCCTTCTCTTCTCCCTTCTCCACCCCTATTTTAATTCCCATCATCATCATCCAGGAGCCTTCTACATACACACCTCAAAGTAAATGTACTTTTCTACCTTTTTTTTTAATTTAGGCAATTTTCGGTGAGCTGGAACCAATTACCCAAAAACCCATTGAAACAATGGTTTCAGTTAACGAGTTTTTCGGTTAACAAGCAACCTGCTAGAACCGATTGTGCTCGTTAACCGAGGGACCACTGTTGTATTACTGATATGTAATTTAGTCTTAGTATGCCTTATTGTGGGTAAAAGTAAGTATATATTAAATGCATCCTCAGAAAGCGTGAATTTGCTACCAGTTCAACAGTTAATTCATATATAAGATTTCTGATATACTTCCTACATGCTTATGTTTGAAATAATGAATGTGTGTATCATTATGTAATTTAGCTAAATATCTTTCTCGTCAGAAACGGTCATCCCAACGATTATGAATAAACTCATTTAGGAATACTTCATTACTTCGGGACAAAATCGAACAGATTTGCAACAGCCAATCAGCTGTAACTCTTGAGGAAGGGGCGGGGTACCTTTTCTCAGCTGGGAAAAATGCACTATATTGTACAGTACTGTACTTTATCACTGAGGGATATAGATGATAGAAGTCACTTGCTAAGTTGGTTAAGTGTAGTGCTAATATTTCATTTAGTCATCATCATGTTTGCTTTGGCTGTCAAGCAAGCATTATTTTCATGTCCTGTATTAGTTTAAATGTGGCAATGTTGTGGAGCAAAGCAATTGTATTTTGTTTGAGTGATTATATTAATGTGTGTAATATATACTGTATATATATATTTCAGGGAAGCCCCAAGGATGTGGACTTATTATACAACTCACTAGAGTGGAGAGTGGCCTCCTCGCGCTCTCACACTCATGATGAAGGGAACACCGCTAGTGCAAAGAAGCCCAAGTTAGATGAAACAGGTTCTGCAAAAGTGACTTCTTAAAATAGTTAAATATGTGGTCAAATCTCATCAGAGAAACATGCAGATCCCTAGTTTAAGGTTCAGCAAGATTGTGAAAGACAGTAGTGAAATGTGAGAATGTTTACAAGTAATGTCAGTGCAAATGAAGAAATAATTTGAATAATCAATTGAAATGAATTTATAGAGTGAAAGTGCTCCAGTCACCCTTTTCGTATTCTTGCGGTGAGCACTGATGTGTTAGCATCCAATAGGAAGTATTTGTATGGAAAAATATATAAGATTTTTTCTGTAAAGAAGTAATTGTTTCCCCTAGTGAATTAGAGAACTTATGCCGATAGAAACGAGTGTTGACACATTTATTCTCAAGATGAACAGGCAGTATTGCGATCAGTGGTGCCATACATACTTGACCAATGATGACTGGTTGGTGTCTGGCTGGTCAACGTGTAGCCACTTATGACTGGCGCTTGATTGGCTGGTCAAAAAGTAGACATTAACTACTAGCTTGTGATAGGCTAGCCAGCAGATTGATTTTGATGGCTGGCTTACAACAATTGTCTGGTCAGCAGGTCAGCATTGTTGGCTAGCATTTGAATGGTTGGTAAATATGTAAACACTAATGACCAGCTGGTAGTCAACGGACACTCGGTAACCAGGTAGCCAAGTTCCTCAACTGATCGAAGTACAAAGATGATCAAAGTACGAGGATGATCATAGTTTGAATGTGATCAAAGTATGAGGATGTACTGAATGACATAGTTTTCTGGCGTTAACATCTGTGTTGTGTCTTTTGTCAGTACATTGCTTTTGTGTTTAATTGAAAACAAAAAGTAGGGAAACATTTTGTAAGTGCTTTTTATTAAGCATGTGCTGTAATGTTATCTTGAGCTGAATATAAGATTTCAGCAGTCACTAAGATACATGATCTGATGGCAAGTGTTTGCTCCTGACCTAAATATTGGTGTAATTATTGTTGGTGAGACGAACCTGCTGTTATGACAGGAAGGGGAGTCAGTATATTACACAGAACAAAAGCCAGATGGAAAACATATTACACCATTAAGGAGTGGACCAAGTTGTAAGTTAATTATTATTTGTGAAGACGGATCCATTTTTTGGTCATATTGACCTAAGCAAATTGAATTTCAAGGTGAAAAATAATACACAAAGTTTGAATCAGTAATTCATTATCCTGTTTCTTTAAATAGTGTAAATAATGTCTTTGAGTCGCAAGTTAAATCACATCACCAAAAATTACACACACTGCAAGTTTTACGTTACGTGTGAGAGGAAAGCTTCAAGGAAGTTTTATGTAAAGTACATAAATTTTGTATATTATTAAACCCTTCATTACTATAACCAAAACATTGCCAGTCGATCAGCTCCTCCCACACAACCGACTAAGGATAATTTTTAAGTACAGTCATCTCCCAAGCTAAAGATATTAATGTCAAAACATTATGGAATTTGTAACTTATGACCATTAAATCTGGGATACATAATCAGAATTTAATCAAATGGAAATGCAACACAAAACATCACATTTTGCTGTTATAATTTTTTTTTTTTATGATTCATCTTAGCAATCATCTCTCAGTGTTTCACATTTGTACTCTCTCTGTTAGTTTGATGTGAACACAGTTAACTTGGCATGCTTTGAGTACACAGTACAGTAAAGTATGCTCTCGGTTCTCACACGTGTAATATTGAAGACTGCAGTGCGCCACCCTTGTTTAATATGTCTAGAAAGGACCAGTAAGTGCTTATGGCGACATTGGAGCAAAAAAAAGCCTGTCGTGTCATTATCTTTATGTAAAATTAGTAATGCTATAAAGGTTTGATGCAGGTGAAATACTTGGTCAAATCTATTCCACTACAGTACCAACTCACTTCGATCATCATTATTTCTGTTAAATTGATTTCACGACTTTTGTGTACAATATTAATATCTTAAAACAATAAAATTTCCATTTAATGTGTACAGTATTTATACAGGTTTAATACTTTCATAAGTGTGATTTTATTATATCTTGGTCTGACATTTTTCCTGGGAAGCACATGTGAAGATATAATGGTAATAAATAGGAAAATTGGGTCTGCATTACCAAATTTTACATTACATGCAACTTTTTCCCGAACATTTCTCTAACAACGGGGATGACTGTAGCATTTTTTCATTAGCCTTTTACGTAAATTGTTACTGCCATAGTTTGAGTTTAAATGAAATGTTACTCACAAGGCCAGACATTTATGGACACGAGGCAATGTTTTTGTCCAACCACGGTAAATTTGGTTTCCTCTCAATACTAAACAGACTCGATGAGTTTAATAATTTTTTTTAATATAATATTACAGTATGACAACTCCTTGTATGGAATAGTTGGGAGTATTAATACCTCAAGTAATTATAACTTCTTTAACTAGGATAAATTTGGAAAGATCAGGACAATCAAGGTTTTTGCTCAACTGCTTGTACAGCACAGTACAGGGTAATAAAAAAAATTTCATGCCTTCAAAACCTGCAAATTGGTCATTCATAAATCTACAGCACATGTGATGGTCTGGTTTCTTAAGATTGCTACTTCCTGCCTGCATGCTCCAGCTTACCTTAAGTAAGCGGGGTACCAGTTCTCTGTGTCTGCCTCGTCATGGTAAGAGAGATGTGGGTTCCTGGCCGTGTTGCTCTGTCCTCCCAGTGATGTGTACCTGGGGAAGGAAACCGTGAATGAGGCCAAAGTGTAATGGGAAAGACCAACATGGGAAATATTCTGCAATACAGTATTTGGTCAGGCCTGAGCAAACAAAATAATGTATGAAAATTGTTTAGATGGGCAAAAGACATAAGACGTCTTTACATAAACCACATGACTTTTGGAAACAAACTTCCAATCTGCGAGTCAATATTTGTGGTGAATAAAGGTACAAGTCCAATGAGACGTGGAAGTGAATCTGGTGTCCCGAGACAAAGTGTACACCATCCCAGTTGGTTGTTTAATGCTCTAATATGTTAGAGGAATGAAATTACATAAGCAGAGAAGAATAATAAGTTAAGAAACTACAGTGAATTATTTTTATGATATTATTAATTTGGATAATCTGTTGTGGGGAACATTTTCTGAAATATTTAGTACCTAAAGTCAAAGTATTAGCATTATTTCATTAATTAGGTATACAGTGACCCCTCGGTTAACGAACTCGATCCGTTCCAGAAGGTCGTTCGTTAACCGAAACCATTGTTTCAATGGGTTTTTGGGTAATTGGTTCCAGCTCACCGAAAATTTCCTAAATTCAACAAAAATGGTAGAAAAGTTCACTTACTTTGAGGTGTGTATGTTGAAGGCTCCTGGATGATGATGATGGGAATTAGAATGGGGGTGGAGGAGAAGGAAGAAGAGAAGGCATTGGGGTGGAAGAGAAGTCACCCCATGGCACCATTTCACCCATAAAATTTTAGTTCTCTTGGTGTATTTCAAGATTATTTTCTTTAAATCAACACTGCACGGCATTATATATTGTCAATATGTAAAATATATTTCAAAATGACCAATAATTTGCTTGGAAACACAGAAAAAAAGTGTTTAGTTGAAGAGAGTCTCAAGCAAGATGTTACCTCCAGTGAAAACAAAGAGAGACTAACGCCGCGCATTAAACTAGTCACTTTACCTTCAATTATGTTCAATAATTGTTAAAATGACTAAAAAATTGAATATTAAACTTTTAAAATTATTGATTAGTATAAACTTCTTGATATTTACTAAAATAGTAAGGAATTTAGCCCTAGAACCGATTAATTTATTGGCGGACTGATACTAAAGCTGGTTGCCCGGCCAGTGCAAGCGAAAACATGTTGAGGTCGGTTCGTAAGAAATTCGTTAACCGAATTGAAGATCCTTATGGAAGGCAGTTCGTTAACCGAGGCGTTCGTTAAACGAGGGGTCACTGTACTGTACTGTATTACAGATGAGAAAATTATCAGGCAATAAATTTACATTCATCTACCCGGTATGTTAATCACTAGATTGAATTCTATCTGCTTCTTGAATTACTTCAGAAATAAAGAATAAATATAGTTACTGCAACTGAGCATTACAGACTAATATAGCCAGAGTGAAGCTAATCGCTATCAACTAATCCCATACCACCTTGAAAACACTGCTTCTCATCCAATCAATGAAGTTGAGTAATGTTGGGTCTGGTTAGTACTGGGATGGATGACCACCTGACAACACCAGATGCTGTTGGGATTTAATTTAAAAGGACGACTGAAAATAAACATCTGATGACTTTGTTGGCTATCTTTGGTCAAACTGGCAAAATACTAATGTTTCTCCATATGCTGTGGACGAGACAAATTTAACAGTAAATAAAAGATTGGACTTATTTACTGTATATTAAGGCTTAGCAAGAAAGGCCACAAGCTTTAACTTTATAAATAAGACCTTCCCAAAGTATTTAACCCAATCTAATTTTGTGGTCGCTTAGATTACAGTGCATTCAAGGATCATCTACTGTAGGTGCTGTATGTATTAAAACTTTGTATTACAATAATTTTTTAGTAAGGTTAACTCTTAAACTTAGTTCATTAGTACACAGACCTACTGTTCTATGAATGTCCTCTGGCTACTTTGAAACATTACATGTACAGGTTAACTTTGCTAATAACTTGTAAGTTACAGAATTGCCTCAAATGAATTAAAGGGCATCACAACTTGTATAATGCACAGGCTACTCAAATATTGTGCAGTATTGTACAGTATAGTACATACAGGCTGTACAATAACAGATGATGCATCACACACATGTTCATTATTATACTGTACAGTATATATAAAAAGGTATACCCGTACAACATACTGGCATGCACACTCTGAAACACTACACAACATTGCCCAATGTAACACAAACTTAACAAACACATTTAAAATTAGGACCATGGAGAATTAAGTTATTTAATGCACTCTGAGCAAGTACAGTATATAGAACAGGGAAATTTTTGCAAGTTATTAGAAAGATATCAAAAAATTTCTTTCAGCCAATATTGTAAGGTACTTGTACTGCATATGGAGATGTGTGTACAGGTAGTTCTGCTATAACGCGATAATTGTGTTCTTGTAAAATATCGTGTTATAGAAAATCGCGTAATAGAAATAACAGGGCTTATGGAGAAAATAGGGTTAGGTGCAGATTTTCTAGCCTTCAGTCTAAATAAATGTTACATTCATATCTAATAATGTACAGTAAATGTAACACTTTACTTGATGGGGGAGAAGGGTGATTTTGAGGTTGTCGAGCTTCTCTTCTGTTATATCCTTTCTTTTACGATCATGGAGAACGCTTCTTGTTGATATTCTTCTTTACTATATTCACAGTTAATACTGTACCACAAAATTGGAGAAATAGTAAGCAAAAATCGCGTTATAGCAAACAAGCGTTCGCGTTATACAAATATCGTTCCTAATTCATAAATCGCGTTAGAGCAAAGGAAGTGCCACACATCGATGAAGTCCCAGTTCAAGATTGGCATGACACTCATCACTTGTGGCCAGATTCTATCTGTCACCTGACACAACCACCACAGTTAATAACTTAACCCTCTCAACCTCGGAGCCTGAGACACATGCGTGCATGAAAACTTACCTCAGCCTCGGAGGTTTTTGCCGAAAAATCTTGAAAAAAAAAAATTTAGGGCTCATTTCACTGCCATGGAATTGTTTTATTAGTTGTAATGGGGTCACTTCTTGCATAAAATTGTATGAAACCATATTTTTTTTTAAATTCTTTAAATTTAAGCCACTGTTTTTAATAAGTTGAAAAAGTAGGAAAATGTTTAGTAACATCTCTATTTCCATTCACATATTCCTTGTATTATGGTGCTCATTGATATGTACTACAGTACTGTACATTATATACCAAAATAAAGAACAAAGCATGTAGAATATCATGGTACTATAACGAATGTAATTGGTTCTAGAACCTCGTTTGTTATAGCATTCGTTCGTTATAGAATTAATCCGTTCCAGGCCCCCAAATACAACCATTTAACACTGAAAAATTTCTGTGGAAATTGTAAAAAATACGGTACTTTATCTTACCTTAGGATTGTTCAGCATGCAGGACAGCAGGCAGAGGAGGAGGGGGGAGGAGAGGAGTCATCCTTCCTAGCCCTCTTTGGTGAATGTCTTACAGGCACTTTGTTTATTTATAATTTCTTTCTTAGTTTCAAGGGTTATTAGCTTTCTCACTCGCTTTTGACGATTCATTGTTACAATTGTACACTTGTATAACAAAATAGTTATAAAAATAACACGAATTTCCACATCAAAAGACAAAATTTCAACAAATTCAGTGGTGCACTGACTACACAATGACGCTCTTGCTGTGAGCCGCGGTGCAACAATATTCATGCGCCAGACGAAATAGTCCCGTATTCATCCGCGTTCGTTGTAGGAGTTGTGTTCGTTATAGCATTCTCAATTTTATAGGTAAAACCGTTCGTTATAGGAATATTCGTAGTAGAATCCGTTCGTTATAGCATACCCCACTGTATAAGGAAAAATAATATCACTCAAAAACTCGTAGAATAATTAAAGGGGCGAACGGCGCACCCTCTTCAGAGCGACACTGGCTTCATGCTGCGCTGCCAGGCACACGATAACTAAGACCATCTCGGGGAAGGTGAAGGCCCACTCAAAGAAAACGAAGTCTGTCAAATGCCGTCCAAATTTCAAGTCGGTTTCATTGAATAGTTTTCGAGTTATTTGAAAATATAGCCCATTGGACACCACGTTGCCGTCTCGAGGCTGAATGTAAGTTTTTTTGCCTTTGCAAGACTGAGAGGGTTAATATCCTTGTCACCAACTGCCTGCCAGACTAATGTATCACCAAAAATTATTATCACTTTCATTCTTAAGTTTATATCAACATTTTTAATAGTAATTTTAGTATAATTACTTTTCAAACTGAAGTTTTCTCATAGGTCATTTAGAATGCTCAGCATTGTCTAGGATATATCTCCAGGAAGGAAGAAGAGACACTCTCTACCAGCTGTCCCCTAACAAACCTTTCCAGACAACTTGACAGGTCTGACTCAAGATAGTCTAGAAGTTCACCAGAAGAAATAAAATATCAAGTTGTTCTCCTATATGATAAGAAACCTGCCATGCACCAGTTCACATTGTAGTTTCTTCTATATTCATTCGCTCACAAGATGATCTCATGTGGTCCAGTACTTTACCAAAAAGAGATAAAACCTCCAGCAGTTAACCAGGAAGGTGCAAGATAGTCCAGTCCAGTACAGTACAACACCAGGCAAGTCTGATACAGTACAAAACTTCATCAACATAGGACTCAGACCTTCATCAACTTAGCTAGAAGGCCTTGAGATTCTGGGAGTAAGGGTCTGTGGATCTGGTGCCCATCAAAATAGTCTTAACGTGCGGCTTCTCAGTAGTGAGATGCTGCAGACCCCTGTAGTGGATACTCTCCCCTACAACTGCCAATGCCATTAGCCGCTGATCACCCGATCTTGCGGCGAAGTTTCTCTGACAAGCCTAGCCGTCTAGACTCAGGGGGGTTGACACCGGTGACGCTTACTCCCGGTGGACGTGTATATAAGCTCCTAGCCTCGCCGTGAAGTCCATTCTACCTAGGGCTCTGCAACACACAACACCTCTAAAGAAGCTCCTGCACAGCAACTCCTCTACCACGCAGCAACTTCCCAGCACCAGACTGTTTTGTATATAATATATTTATATAAGAAAACCGCCATTAAGAGTTTCCCTTCTCCAACCCATCCTGAGTGCGACATCATAACGTTAACACTACAAATGGTAATCCCGGGAGAAACGCAATCAAACAGGATGGAGGAGAAACGGATCACTCTCCCAGTCTTCATTCACAACATTGAAGACTGGCTTATCCACACGGAGGCAGCTCTCATCGGCTCTACAGCTACAGACGAACAGAAGTACGTCGCCCTGGTCTGTTCTCTGTCCACAGAAGTCGCCACACAAGTTGCAGAAGTCATCACCAACCCTCCAGCTGACAACAAATTCGCAGCTCTACGAGATGCTCTCAAGAGGCGATACCAGCGGCCTGACACCAGTCTCCTGCAAGACCTATCCGGTCTCTCCCTCGGCAACTCAACTCCTGCACGTCTCTGGGACGAGATGCTGAGACTGAACTCCCGCCACACAGACAGACTTCCTGACACTATCCTGCGCCAGCTTCACACTCAGAAGCTACCTGCAGAAGTTTGTCTCGTCCTCTCGGCATTGGACTACTCTACTACCTCGGCGACCTATGCAGCCACGGCAGACAGAGTATTCCACGAATACCATGCTGTGCGCCATGCTGCCACGAACAACTCAGCAGCCACACCGTCACTTTCCTCCGATCTTGTCAATCAGACCAACGCTCCCCAGACGATCAACACCTCACAAGACATGAGGGACCTGCTACAGTCTTTACACCGTAGGATAGACACCCTCGAGCAGCTCTGCTCCTCCATGACTGCTGCTTCTCCTGTTCCTGCCCCACGCACTGTGTCCTACCGACCCCAACATCACCGTCCTGCCTCAGACGCCGCCGCCAGCCCCCAGCACAGTGTACCTGTAACAAGGGGGGGCGGGGGGGTAGGAACAACAAGCTAGCTGCCACCATGCGAGGGCTTGGCACTCTTACTACTTACATTGATACTCTGACCTGGTAGCGTGACATGAGAGAAAGGCCCATGGGTACATGTAAATATAGTATCGAGTATTAGGGAGAGAACAACGGTGAATACTATAGGTGAATCATAGACCCACATACAAATACAATGTTTATTAAACACAAAAATGGTTACAGAAAAGACGTATGCACCCAAAACAGGAACTCCTGGTACCATGCCCTCAGGCTCAATTTACTTGCACCACTACTGGGTGAACCCACACCAAAACGCACATAAACTCTTACAGCACCTTAATACCAATAAAACCAGTGGCACCTGCCAGTACAACACTCAATACCCCAGGGGCAATACTCCAGCAGCAGCCCTGGGAGTCTCATCACCAAGTGACACCTTCCAACAAACTCCAATAATTCCGGTGGACTAACACCACCACACCAACAGCCCCACCGAGTTATGTACTGTACTCATCCACCAATGATGGGGCTGGCAGTAGTTTGGGGGCTTGAAGATCCGGGTTCACCAAAGGGACAGGGCGTTAGGGGAATACTACCCCCTATGGGGCCCATGGGTGGTAGTGGAGCTTCTGACGGTCGGGGTTCAAGGGGACACCCGACTCCACTGGACCTCAGACATCTCCCAAGACTAGTGGATGCGTCATCCACGCTACAGACACGGCCTAGGCTGCGTTAGGGACCTTGAGAACTCACAACTGGTATCTTTACTCAATTGGTAACAGATACCCATCAGATGATTGCATAACTGCCAATCCATCTTACAATTTACATGTGTTACTGCAAATCGACAATCCCTCTCAAAAAAAAAAATCACAAACACCTACATACTCACAAACATTCCCGTTGCACCACATTCCACACTCACATGGGCAAACAACATACTAACTTTCCACAGCTTACTGATGCAAGGCAACAACACATTCTCTCACTTACCAGTTGTAATTCCAAATTGCAACGCAAATATGCAAAACACACTTCACCATGCACATCAAGATTATTCTCTCCCCTTCCTACTCCACATATCAAGAAGCGCTCAACACACTGACCCTTTCGACACTCACTGACCATCACCACGACCTCATCTGCAAATTTGGTAAGAAGCTTCTGCACCATCCTCGACACGGGCTCCTACTACCACCTGAGATCCCTCGCCCGAGAATTGCTGTGCTGTTCGACACCGCATCCAGCCCATACGTGCAAGAACTGATCGCTATAAGAACAGCCCAGTCCCAACCACTGTAAAAATTATCAATAACTTGTAATAAACCAGTGTATTCACTCCCAGTAAATACTACTTCTTGCACTGTCACTATGTAGAAATGCCCTGTAGTTTGAGCTTTTCTCCGTCTAGTTATTATATATCTTATTTATATCACTTATGTTATTTGTATATTATTTGTAATTAGAAACCCATTCCCCAATTATGTAACTGTATATTTTCAGCCTTCTGGCTGCCAAGCTCTTTCAATAAACCGTTAATAATTCTTATTCTTATTATTATTATTATTATCAATAACCAATGCATTCCCGTCAAAGGTCTACAGCCCTTCAAAGATATCTCGGCAACACTGATGCCAGTCTCTCACATAACTAGTAAGAGAGGAATTCCTCACTCCCTTCTACACCTCCCTGTCCATCAGGCCATCCCCCTGATGCAACAACTGGTGGTGAGACCTGGGTGTCATTCCTGTGAATGAACACGTCTCTACCCACATCCTTCTCAACTCTACACGTCAACTTACTGGACACAGGTTCTGAGCTAACTGCCCTGAACTGCTCTCTTGTGACTGCCATCATGCCTGGAGGTCACAACTCGCTGTAACTACACAACACGGGCACAGTGCACACCTTCAAAAACAAACGGATTACTGCCTAACTGTCCTTCTAATACTAAAAAAACACTTGAAATACTGTTCAAAATTATTGCACAAATACTGCTCAACTTATTACTCACTCCCCTAGTGATAATACTGGAATGTGAACTTTTACTTTACTGCTTCACTGATGAATACACGAGGAAATTATCACTGTACTCTTTGTCTCTTTCCAAAAGACAAACTTACTGTGCACACTCAAAGGCAATTGTACTTGTTATTGCCAATCTCTGTAGGGTGCAACACTGTATTAACTCTTCCCAAATGACGAGAAATACCTAAAACTGAATCCAAAAATATCGTGCGACATTATGGGCAACTTGTAAAAAAACAAAAACAAATTCACTTAACTTGTTCTAACAGATATGTTAGTATGTTAAGGCAATATCAAGTAAAGTTAAGATTGTGTTAGGTTAATATATTGTTATGTTATGCTAGGTTATTGTTACTTCACCTAAATAGTCACAGAAACGCACTTGTGCACTGTAGTCTTCTTTAATAAACGCAGATTCTTCACAACAGTTAACAGGGTAATGGTGTCACAGCTGGACTTGTCAGTTGTTCTGCTAGGCTTATTCTTTACACTCTGAACAGAAGCGATTGACTGTATCCTATAATGATGATAATGCTCACTGCTGTTTATGTACACCTTATCAGAAGCTTCTCGAACATCCTAGAATCACGAAGACGCCTGGGAGATTCTAGAACGTTCTACTCTGATCGAGGTTTACAATTACAATAATAAGTAAATCATAACAAAAACGATGCAATACATTCTAGAATATTCTTACATAATTAATACGTCAATATATACGCGAATATTTCACTAAATTTGCCAAATAACTGCTGCAAGGGACAGGAAACAATCAAAACACCTAGTTTACAAAATTATAATACGAAACTCTGCCTCGGCATAACAGTACATTACCTAGAGAGTCCAGGCATACAACAATAATAAACACGAAGGCAATTTAACCAAGGACAACCGACAAAGCCATCAGATGCTTCTCTCCAGTAGGGTCATTACCTTAGGCTTGACTACGACTTTCCCGGGTCTTTGGTCACTGTCTGTCCTGGGAAAAAATAAAGCCGTAGTGTGTCCTGGGAAGAGAAGAGTGTTCCTGGTTCAGCTCCTGCAGGTGTTGTTGTACCATAACAAACGTGGGTACTTAAAGATGTTTATTAACTCAAAACCTCATAAGTTAATATTGTTTTATCATGTATGTAGACACTTAAGGTAGACAAATAATTAATATAATACAAGTTAATTTAATGAAGGATAATCTATAATAGATGTATTAAGATATTTAAGATATTTGTATTTTATATTTTAGGTCCTATGAGCCTTATTTATCCACGTTGGGTTTAGTTTTTTTAATTAACAACATTTAGTCTCTTTTGAATGTCTGGCTTATATAATTTTTTTTTTGGGGGGGGTATTTCTGGATATTTTTTAGTTTTATTTCTGGTTGGTGAAACTCTGCCAGATGTTGCGTCAGGGTTTATGGATTATGGTGATTGTGATTAGTTTGAACCATTGTTATCAGAGGAGAGGTCATCGTTATCAAGGGTTTATATCATAATTCTTAAACTTTAAACTATTGTCTTCTTAAGTTTGAACCATTGAGCTCAGTTTAATTATTGTCCATAGAGGATTAAACCATTTTTGTCCCCTGAAGTTCAAACCATCAGTCTCAAATATTTAAACCCTCATTCTTAAATGTTTAAACCATTGATTGTGTTGTTGGCTATGGGGCTAAACCACTTACAAAAAAACATGACAATGGAACCTAACCTAACCAGACATTTAGGTTAGGTTAGGTTAGGTTAGGTGTTAGCCAAATATGATATTAAAAGTGAGATCCCCAAAGTGAATGGATTGTGTCTGTCTGCTTCCATTTCGTTTACTTTCCATTAGGTTATGTCTGGTTAGGTTAAGTTAGGTCATCTATCATGACAGTAGAAATTCTAGGAATATGTGACTTTTTCAGACTAGACATACAGTATATAATTGGAGTTGCCAAAAGGGGCATAAGCTATCTTGAGATAATACATTACTATACAGAAATGTAAAGAGAAAGTGTTCTTGCCTGTATTATGAATGCCACTTATACACTGAAACCTCCATATAATGGACTTCTCTCAATATAATCAGTTACATGGGGGTTTCACATCTAACAGACCCTCAGTATAATGGACTTTCATCTTTGTATAGTCCGTTAAATAAAGGTTTCATATATAATGGGCCCTTGATATAATGGACTTTCATCTCTATATCGTTCCTTAGATGGAAGTTTCACTGTAATGGGTCTCACTCTCCAGGTGACAGTCACACCAAGATGCATCTAGAGGCTCAGGCTATTGTGTTGGCAGCCGGCCCAGGGATGAGGATGACCACCTTGACCAACCACACACCCAAGTGTCTCCTGCCTGTGGGTACACTCCCCATGGTCTGCTACCCCTTACAGATCCTGCAGGAGGCTGGCTTCTCTGGTATGTGTGTGTGTGTATGTATGTATGTATATATGTATATATTAATGTATGTATGTATGTACATACGGTGTATGTACGTATGTACAGTATGTACAGGTACTCCTCGACTTACGACCTACTTGACTTACGACCACCCGGACATGCGACCGCCGCAGCCGTACAGAATTTTTTTCAAATTACGTATTTTTGAGTCCCGACGTTAGTGATCGCGCTGTGTACTGACAAAATTTTTGTTTGTAATTCCATTTAAAATGGCTGGCAAGTGTAAAAGTAAGAGTTCTCGTGGTGCTGAGAAGAAAAAGAGACACCCATTTTAGATTTTTTATGTATTATTTTCGCATTTTTGACTTTCAACCAATTCGACTTACAACCTGCTCGTCTGTTCCTAACCCCGTCATAAATCGGGGACTGACTGTATTTGATTCTTCAGTGACATCATAATTATTGTACGGTTCTGAATCGTGGCTGACCAATAACTTGAAAGGATTGGAAAGACAGTATAATAAACTGGTGAAGTGCTTGTTTGGTGTGAGGAAAAACACGAGATGAATCTGTGCATGATCGAGTCAGGTATTCCCCAGTGCAAGACATTATTGCAAAGAGGAGATGCAAGTTTATGAAATCAAAACATGAGATAATGGACATGGAACAACTTCTTCATTTTGTATATAATTTATGTAGAATAGCAAATACACCAGGATTTAGATTCATGGCGAGAGCAATTACCTTAGACTATAACACAAACCCACTAGACAGAGTGGTGAATCTGGTAACGGAGAGGTCAGCTGGAGCTACAAAATTTGCTACGTACATATCCGATCTGAACCCTTTTATGACAGTGCTACATGAGGTGTACTTAAGTAAGATATTTATCCCGGATTTTCAGTGCGAGTCATTCACCAGGCTGAGACTTTTGTCACACACCCTCAAAGTAGAGACGAGCAGGTGGAGTCGCACACCAGCAGAGTTGAGAGTATGTCAGTGCGATGACAGTCATGAACAAGGTGAACGATGTGCTGATCAATTGTCCGCTCTCTGCACATTGTCGTGAAAGGTATCATATGCTGACTTTCTCCAGTATCAGTGAACTCTTAAATGAAAATATATATGTGCCTGAATTATGTAATTATGTACAGGAGGTACTAGGAATCTATACGGTAGTTAAGATTGAAATTGCCCCTTACATGTTATGTTTTGACTTAAAATATTTTGTTGGACAAATATATTTTGAATTCTATTGTATATATTTACCATGTATTTATACTTTTGTCAATAAACTACTAAACTAAACAATGTATGTATGTATGTATGTATGTATGTATGTATGTTTGTATGTACTTTATACTGTATATATGTATGTATTGTGTGCTGAATATATGTATGTATCTATTAACTATAATTTATGTATGCATGCTTGTACAGTAGCTAAGAAAAAGTGTCTGACAGGTTGGGTCCGATGACAACCAAAATTATACGTTCAACTGGTGATGTCTCGGGAGGGTTGGTTTGCATGTCTTCACCCATCGCCATTCAGTATCCAACACAGGGGGTGAGTTGACATATGGGAATAAAATAAATGGTTAAATAATTACTATCACATAGTATAAGGAGACAACACATATATCCCAATACCTATCATCTGTGGTCTCATGATGTGTCACACAGAGTATGCACAGATACTTTATTAGCTACTGTACACTCACTCCAAGAAGTATCTTTAAGGAGAGGTCCGATCAATTTCAAAATGAACACTGCGACTCCTCGTCTCAGTAGGATTGTCAAAATCTATCATCCATTGTCATATTGTCTCACACAAAATTGTAAAGATACGTTTTGGAGTGAGTGCACAGTATTTATTTAGTTTGTATTAAAGCATAATTTATTTCTAGATATATTGGTAGCCAAATAGTGACAGATAGACTGGGCACACGAGTCTGTAAATAAGAACATCAACAGATTTAAGTGGAAAGTTGAGTGGGTGGAAAGACTGGTGATGACAGAGATAAAGACTGGTGATTGGCAGAGATAAATACTGGCGATTGATGGAGATAAAGACTTGTGATTGATGTAGATTGATTGATAAATTACAAAGAATTAATTCATGACCACGATACTCTAGAAAGACATAAACAGCTAAGGAAATAATGTTACATGTACAGTATAGAGGAAGTATTTATAACTATGGAGAGGAAAGTTTGTTTACATAACGTGCTCGGTGCGACAGAGGTGACGGTGGTGGTGAGCGGAGGAGAGGAACAGAGGATGAGTAAGGTGGTGGAGCAATACGGCCTCAAGCTCAACCTCGACATAGCCCCCGTCAACACCTCCCACGACCCTGGCACGGCCGACTCCCTCAGACACATAGCCTCCAAGATCAAAGTCAGTGCCTCTAACCTGTCTGTCTGTAGCTCCAAAGATTTCTTTAACTCTCTGTTATGTGTCTGTACATATGTCTGTTGTTGTTTCACTTGAGTGCAGTCTGTTTGTTTTGATATTACCCACAACTGGAATATAAAATGAAACCTCCATGTAACAGACATCTATCTCCACACGATCCTTTAGATGTGGGATTTCATGTCTTATGGACCGTCTATATAATGGATTTTCTTCTCCATATAGTTCGTTAGATGGAGATTTCACTTCTAACGGAACCTTGATATAATGGATCTTCATCTCCATATACTGTAGTTCATTAGATTGAGGTATCACATCTAATGGACCCTCGATATAATCGACTATCATCTCTATATAGTCCATTAAATAAAGGATTCATTGTATACTGTCCTGTTCCAATTAGCTACAGAGGGGTGAGGGGACATATAACAATTCTTCATCTGTTGTGGCTATATCATGTCACTGATACAACATAAGTCTCTTTCTATAGTCCTGTAATATTACAGAATTTCTCACTCGTTTCTGTCCGTATGTCACTGGATACTTTGTAAATTTTTATAGATCACTTGAAGAAATATCACCCCGGCTTATTTTACGTAGAGATTAACCACCCTAACATTATTTTGGGGGGATGAGGTTATGTTAGGTTAGCATTAAGGTGTTAAATATCTAGGTGAAATAAACTGGGGTGGAGATTCTTCTGATGATCACCATCCTCTTTGGGTATCTTATGAAGTTTAGGAACCCCAGCTTATTTCACCTGATGATTAAAACACCCTAATGCTGAATGGGGAGTCAGGTTAGGTTAGATTAGAATAGGTTAGGTTGGGTTAGTTAACATAATAAGATTAGTCATCGGGTGAAAGAAGTGGAGCTTCCCAATCTTCACGAGATCCATGAAAATTTTCCCCAGCAATTGAGAAGTTTCCTCCTCGCAGCGGAGCGTTGATGATGTGGTGATCGTAACGAGCGACCTGGTGACGGACGCTAAGCTGCAGCCAATCATGGACCAGCACCGGTCTAGTGGTGCTGCTCTCACCATGCTCACAGCCAATCAGCAGCCAGAGTTCTTAAAGGCCACACCTCCAGGACCTAAGACTAAACCCACTATCAGTAAGTCATGTCTGGTGTCTTAGTACTGTCTAGAGGCTTTGTGGTGCTGGCCGTATAGAACAGACCTTGTGCAGTACTGTATATTATTCCTTGTCAATCTTAAAAGACAATCAGGAGGGTGAGTGAGGGAAGTGACCATTCCACTACAAAGTAACATCATGTACAATGGTGATATGTGACATTTATCTCCTTGGCTGCTTCACCATTTATAATTGGAAATGAGGAAAAATTAATCTATTTTCTGTGTTGATGAATAAATCCCCTTGGATATAGCAGCTCAGTTTTCTATACCATGGTTCTGAGATGTTTCTAATTTGTTTACCATGATGGTGTTAATTATTCCCAGTTTCTATACAGGATATCAGGTTTCTATGATAATAATGACACGCAAGAGGAAAAAGTACTTTGAAAGGAGGTGTTGATTAGTGTTATTGTAATAGTGACCAAATTTATGTAGTAATTATCATTTTGTTTAAACAATCTGAATTAATTTTTTCTCTTGCAGACAATGACGTTATCTGCACACAGAGCAAAACGGGGCGGCTAATGTACGCCGTGGCTGGTGGCGACTACGACGAGGTCATCTCTCTGCACAACCGTGTAATGAAGAGCGCTAAGTCCCTCAACGTGTCGACATCAACGGTTGACGCTCACCTCTACATCATGAAGAGATGGCTCGTTGATTACATCCTCAGCAAGGAGTATGTAGTCCCTCCCCTTCCCTTCCCTCTGTTCATACTGCTTCATGTCTCTTTACTATTCATAGTAACTTGAGTCATCGGGTTCTGTTATGTTCACATTATTATTTACATACGTATTGTCTCCAATATACACACTAAAGGTAGTCCATGATTAATGAAATACAGCATTTCCGTTCCTGAAAACACTCGCTTTAACAAATATGATATGACACAGCGGACGAAGGACTTTGACAATAAGAGTCATGGTGTTAATTTTGAAATTCATTAAACCCCTCCATAAAGGTACTTTTGGAGTGTGTGTGCAATCAAAGACAAAGGTCATGTCACGGTTTTGTCCGAAGATTAAATATAACTCGTGAAACATTATGAGACACCCCTACCACAAGGCAGAGAGCACCAAAAGTTTAGCCCTTCGGCATATGATTTCACTAAATTTCACGACATGAATTGTCTTTCATTGTACATGGTTGTTATTATTGATTCATCTTATTAACTTGTGTACACACGCCCCAAAAATTACCTTCATGAAGAGGTCCGATGAATTTCAAAATGAACACCGTGACTCCTGTTGTCTTGGAAAGGTTGTCAGAATCCTTCATCCGTCTTGTCATAGTGTCTCACACAAAATCGTAAAGATATTTTTATGGAGCGTATGTTCATGGCCGTGTGATTATATTTCTATATTCTCATTGTTATAGATCCTTGTGTGGTGAGATGGGCTCCCTCAAGGCTGAGATTCTTCCCCACATCATCTCCCGTCAGTTCACCAAGGAGCCGATCAAGCAACGCAGCGAACGGAAATTGGGTGAGTGACAGGAGAATTGGGGTGAGTGACAGAGGAAGCTGGTTGAGTGACAGAGAAGGATTTGGGTGAGTTACAGAGAGGACGTTGGTTGAATGACAGATATGGAATTGGTTGACTGACAAAGGAAGCTAGTTGAGTGACAGACAGGAAGCTGGTTGAGTGACAGGAATTTAGTTGGTTGACAGGAAGTTGGTTGAGTGAGAGACAGGGATTTGGGGGAGTGACAGATAAGAAAGAAGTTGAATGAATTAGTGAGTAATGGGTGGGTCAGTTTACAGGTGTGAGAAAGTGTGAGGGGAGGAAGCCATCACTGGGTTAGGTACTGAGGTAGATGCAGTACTGGATATTCTGTTAAATCATCACACAAGTTCACACTGGTTCATTGTGTACAAGGATGGTAAAAGAGTGTTAGTGCAAGAGAGTGGATCCCTGAATTTACCTCAGGGTGATGGGGGAAGAAGAGATTTATATATGTATGGCATCATTTGGCATATTCTGTGTATTTATGTATTTTGTACAGTGGTCCCTCGGTTAACGAGCACAATCCGTTCCAGCAGGTTGCTCGTTAACCGAAAAACTCGTTAACTGAAACCATTGTTTCAATGGGTTTTTGGGTAATTGGTTCCAGCTCACCGAAAATTGCCTAAATTCAACAAAAAAGGTAGAAAAGTACACTTACTTTGAGGTGTGTATGTAGAAGGCTCCTGGATGATGATGATGATGGGAATTAGAATGGGGTGGAGGAGAAGGAAGAAGAGAAGGCATTGGGGTGGAAGAGAAGTCACCCCATGACACCATTTCACCAAAACTTTAGTTCTCTTGGTGTATTTCAAGATTATTTTCTTTAAATCAACACTGCACTGCATTATATATTGTCAATATGTAAAATATATTTCAAAATGACCAATAATTTGCTTGGAAACACAGAAAAAAGCGTTTAGTTGAAGAGAGTCTCAAGCAAGATGTTACCTCCAGTGAAAACAGAGAGAGACTAACGCCTGTCTGGTGTGTTAACAGGCTGGATGGCACGCCAGAAACTAGTTTCTTTACTTTCAATTATGTTCAATAATTGTTAAAATGACTAAAAAAGTTAATATTAAACTTTTAAAATTATTGAATAGTACAAACTTCTTGATATTTACTAAAATAGTAAGGAATTTAAGCCCTAAAACCGGTTACTGTATTGGCGGACTAATACTACAGCTGGTGGACCGCCAAATGCAAGCGAAAACAAGTTGAAGTCGGCTCGTAAAAAACTCGTTAATCGAGGGAGTGCTCGTTAACCGAAGTTAAGAATCTCATGGAAGGTAAATTGTTAACCGAAATCTCGTTAACCGAGGGACCACTGTACTTAACTAACTTGTATTTCTTGGCAGATATCTACGACGTGTTAGAAACGGAGGAATTTGACGACCTGGTGAGGAAGTACAACAGTAGTGTGGTGTTGTCGCGCCATCACAACTCCCTGGAGCTGGACGCTCGGGTGTGTTACGTCTACCATCACCCGGGCTGTTGTGTCCGTGCCAACACCCTCAACTCTTACTGGGAACTCAGCAGAAAGGTAAGTTGGCAGTTCTGTATTTGTTTTAATTCATCTGAGTATTTATCTTTTATTTTATGGAAGTGAAACATTGACAGATAAGAGGATGATATATGTAGACTTGAATGAGCTTAAAAGAGAATGGTGAGGTGGATGTGATATTGAAAGTTTAGAAACCCTGTTCAGAAGTAAGAGGGCAGCTGAGTATTGAGTTTATTAGTGTGTATTGCATATAAAGGTAGACTGGGGTGGTTTTGGGCATGTGGAGACAATGGAGGAGACCAAGTGAATTCAGAGATGTATGAGATGTATGACTGACATGGGGATAAGTTAGAAATTATATCATAACTAAGACACTGACAAGAGACGATGCAAGAGATTGTGTAGCAGGGAGAGGTGCCATGAGGTTGTCACAGCCTGGTTTAGACATTTACTTAATTCCATTATTATTGTAGTGTTCCTTTATAACTTAAGATCCTTCATTTGGTCAATCTTTCCAGATGCATTCATTGTTTGAGCAAGTTTACCCTAACTCAGCATGGAGCATCAAGCATCCGTCAGCAGATGTACAAGAGAAGGCTCAGGTGAGTCTTAGCATACATCACAGTAGCTCATAACAAGAACCATAACTTGCTGACATACTATATGGTGGGTAGAACAGTGATCACTTATTGTAAGATTCTTTAACCCACAACTGGCTCCCTGTTTCATCCTCATAAGTGCAAAATATGGACACAAGAAACGTGAAACTTCCACTGAAGATGGCTGCTGTTTAAGAATTAATTACAAAAGTCTGTAAATGTTTACTTTTCTTTGGTTTAAAAATAGCACACATTAGATACTACTTTATATGGATAAACAGATGTCTAAGACGCAAGTGTATTTGGGGAATTGTGAATACTGTGTCTAGTGGCAGCTGATATAACAACTTTTCTTATTACAATAATTTATTTTGTTTTTCCCATTGGTTTTTGCACATTGAAATTATCTCTGCAGGTGAGTGATGACAGTCTGATTGGTTCAGGATCTGTCATATGCGAGAAGACCAACATAACAAGTAGCGTCATAGGCAACCACTGTCGCATCAACTCCTTCGTCCGTATACTGAACTGTGCCCTGGGCGACCACATCACCATCGCCCCGGGGTAAGTCCATGTTATAATATTGTACTGAATTCCGGCTCAGTTGCCATTTGCGTACAGCACTTTATATTTGTTTGGCTTATACGTAGAAACAATACATATTTACCTCTGATCCTGGTCTTCGAAGCATCTCTTCCATAGCTGATGAAAGTACTTCAAACATTGACTTACCTGTTGTCAGCTGTATGTAGTATTACATATTTTTGGCGAGTGACTTTATTACATGGAAGACTGAAGAGCATCTCACTCACTCACAATATAAACTTATATACTTACTCTTCTAATATAATATAGTGCCGAGGATATATTGTAACTATAGCTGTACAGTATAATGTATTTCTTCAGATTTGCTCTCAACTGTATAATGTCTTGATTTATATTCATAAGATATTACATGTAGTCTTCCTTTATAATCATTCCACACTACATTACAGGTATCAAAGACAATATTTATTCCAGGTGTGTGATTGAGAACAGTTTGATAGCTGCCAACGTGGAGAGGAAGTGCACCATAAAGAACTGCATTGTTACCGACCCCAACAAGATTGAGGAAAACAGTAAGTACATGTGTGCAGGTGTATACTCCATAAATTATATACCAATCTGTACATGTGTGCTTTATACCAATCTGTACACCTGTGCTTTATACCAATCTGTACACCTGTGCTTTAAACCTGCTTATCCTGGATGGTAATTGAATCACATCTCATATTGTCTCAGTTCTATACTTGGCTTTTTATACTGAAGCAATTTCTTAGTACTATCAGATTGTTGCCATAGATAAAACGTAAGGTATATTTGGCCCACACTTATTGTCACATAGAGGACTGAAGGGGAAGGAGTGGGTCAGTGCCTTCGCATGGTGATGATTGTGTGTCAGTCAGGTTGTGTGTCGCTAGTGCTGTCCCGGCAGTATATGTCAGACGGGATGTGTGGGACAGGTAAATGATTTATTTTATCTGGGTATTTTTTAACCTGTTAGGATTTTTACAATGATTTGGTATTGCAACAGATCGGTGGCGATGTGGCCTTACTACTATTATTAGCATGAACTTTTTGTTATAACAAACTATTGGTGATGTGTTTATACTAACCGAACTAACTGCTACCTGATATCAGTCACTGACACACACACACACACACTGCCTCTTTAATGGATCTCGACCCACGACCAGTTGCTTACTAGCACCCGGCATTATAACCTTTTTTCTAATGAGTCCTAAAACATGTGCACACACTCTAAAAAGTATCTTTAAGAGAGGTCCGATGAATTTTGCAATGAACACTACTACTCCTGTTGTCTCAGTAGGGTTGTAAAAATCCTTCGTCCTTTGTCATATTGTCTCACACATAATTGTAAAGATACTTTTTGGAGTGAGTCTGCAGTTTGTTTGGACTCCCTGATCTCTAAGGTAAATATAATGTTTTTTGTTTTGACTTATAAAATCTTTAATGAATGTAGCAGATAGAATGATATATATACAAGTGTACTGTACTTTACTCTGTTTCATGGTGTAGACGGTAGATGAAATGTGAATCCCATTTTAATGCTTTCAGTTTTCAGTATACAAAGTGCTCCAGGCAAGAACAGGATAAGTGACAAAGCAGGTTGAGATGTGTTTATTATGCCATTATGATCCTCAAACATCCCTCTCTCTCTCAAATAGAACACTTCTTCATCTCAAACCTTCCTTGTACTCTTGTACTCCTTTAGTTTTCTGAAATGTGTATTATATGGCGGGTGAAATTAGGAGTGAAATCTCCGAAAAAAGAATCTCAATCACGTTCTTTCCACAGAGACTTATACCAATGAAATCTTGGAAGCTGTACAAGATTTTGCTTAGTCAAACGCACAGTACTAGTGAACACCGCCACCTGCATCATGGTCGCTGTAAGTCTCGTTGAGCCTCGTCTTTGTCCCTCCCGTCATTATTCCTTAATTGTGTCCTTTTTGGTCTGAGTCAGGACCAAGGTTCTCTCTAATTATTTACATCACAGTTTAATATTAATGTTATGTGCACCAACATGAAGGTGATGTGCAGTGCACACCAAAATGTTGTATTTAGGTATATTATACAGACAGTCTTTAATTTACAAAGATTCAGTTTACCAAAGTGCAAAATCAAAAAAATATTTCAGTAATTTTTTGCAGCATTGAAATATGTTGAGGTGGTATAACTGGCATCTCAGGGCCTCCTGTACTGGACCTGGTCAGAACCTATTTAAATCTGAGCTACGTAACCCATAATTCTAACTTGATGTAATGTACAGGCATGGAAAATTAGTCCTGTCTGTAACCTTGAGATTCGTGAATCCGAAGTATCACACATTGTTGGTGCCGTAGATGGTGTACCTGTGCTGTATGGTATCTCAGATTCACAAGTTAATGAGTCTCTGGGTTCATGGATCGGAGGAAGGACTTACAGTACTTTTTTCCATGACTGAACCCCCCCCCCCCGATGTGATCTCATTAAGCATAACCAACTTTGGGGTTTGGTTGTAAGTATTTGGGGTTGATTCTAGGTCTGAGCTTTAGTTTAGCTTTTGAAATATGATATGTAACAGTACCAGGACTTTTTTTTAAGATTTTGACTTAAGTAAAATATTCCTTAACCCCATTAGTGCGGGGATACCACTTTTAATATTGTATTTGGTTAACGCTAGATGATTGTATTCAGCATATAGGAGAGCCCAATCACAAGGGATTAGTAGACTATCTCTATCAAACAGTTTTATTCAGCTCAAAGGGGACCCTGTACACAAAGGGTCAAGCATTCTAGTGCCAAAGTTATTAAATGGTACAGTACTGTGTTGTTAAGATCAAATACCCAGTAACAGCAATGGGTATAGCATCTGCAGCTTGTGGGAGTTTTAGTGATGTTGATGTTATTGTCTTCTGCTGAACTATGAGACTATGTATTTCAGTCTATTAATTATTTACCATATGATAGATTGTATGCTAAGTGTGATACCTTTGTATCTTGCCAGAGCCCGGACTGTGGAGCTGCTGAACCGTGAAAACTCTCTAGTTAAATTATTAAAAAAAAAAATTGTAATAATAATTAAAAAAACATGATCAGTAAGACACACCAGAATAACAAAATTTAGTGGAAATTTAACCTGGTGAGAGAGGTCCCTTGTCTCTATAGCAACACACAGTAACAAAATACTGTAGTAATTTGTGAGTGTTGACGATCATCACACACGGAGACACATTGTTTAAGATCCTTTGGTTGATGTGAACACCACAGCCGGTTCATATACAGTAATATCTTCGTTAGCTGGAATCCCTCAAACCCGGAACTCTCCGATAGCTGGAATTGAAATTTTCCGAGGGGCACATTTTCTGGAAAATTCTGAATAAAATTTTCCCAGTACCTGGAAAATTCTGGGGATGGGGGATTTTCTTCAGGCTTTGAGAGATGAAATAGTGCATCCTTCTGGAATTTCCGAGAACTACTGATACTGCTTTTATAATGTCTCTGGTGTTATGCACACTTTGATTATTAACATGTTATGGAGAACCCACATGTAATTAGAACTTAAATATTGTTGAGTGTTATTATACCCAGAGAATGTGTGACAGTGTTCAGATCACACACTGAAGGCTTTAGTGGTGTAACAGCTGTTTCCAAGAAAAATTTTTTTTTTTTATTCATGGGTGAGAAAATAGTTCCAATGAGACTTATTATGTGGACAATAATAGTTTTCAGCTTGGTATCACTGTGTTGTAAAATTTAATTTGAAGATTACTCATCGAAGGGTGATTCTCTGGATATACAAGCTGTTAGAAGCAGGTTCAGACAACAGGAGGCACTACAGGGTGGGATGTACTGTGTAACTCCTGCCCATAAAATGATAAATTATGTTCTTGTTTCTCCATAGAATTGTGAATGATATATTACTGTGACGTACAGTCGATCCAAAAACTATCTGTACTTGTGGGGGTGAATTTTAAAATGAATACTGTGACTCCTGTTGTCTCGGTTGGGCTGCCCAAATCCTTTGTCCTTCGTGCCATATTGCCTAACACAATATTGTAAGGATATTTTTTTTTATCTGCTGTGAACATCAAGTATGTGTCAGCTTCAGGGCCTCATGTTAATGTAATCATCTCACCCGGGAGGTAAACTAATCACTGTACAGCTGTGTATGACCAGCTCTTGATGGTATAGTATAGAAGTTGCTAAATATTACTGCCTGGCATTCACCATCTAGTGGGTTCCCCCCCCCCAGTAGTGTTGGGTTACAGTACAGTATTTATATTTCTAAAGATTGAGAAACAGTCAACAGTGGATTCATTTTATGAGTATACAAGGATTAGGACACAGTTGGCAGCCAGGTGAGGCACCTTTGAGTTAAGTAGTCAGGACTTTTCTTCTTTGTCTTAGGTAGGTCATGGTAGTCAGGGCAGTATAGTTGCTAGGTCAAAGGTGGAAATTGTGCAAGTCATTTGACCTGAACCTTTACAAAACCCATTGTTAGTGTGTAAGGGGAGAGAGAATCTGAACCTCTGTTCCAACTGGAATTAAAACTGGAACTGTTGATCTCTCAGGTGATGTTGAAACACTGACCACCAGAGGAGTCGGGAGATATTGTCCCACAAATTTTGTAGTTAAGGTGTTGGTGTAGTTTAAGAGAGAAATTGTGATTCATCATATTTTATTAATTAATTTGATTTAATTTTGTGTTGAAAATTATCTTCAAAAAGAAATCACAAACTTCACAAACTCAAGCAACATGAGAGGGTGGCAGTAACAGTTACAGGAGCACATATGGGAGAGATTTGTTTATAAGAATGTTTTGTTTTGAATATATTTGAAAATGTGAAATGGTTTTTATTCAACCTTACTTAATGTTTTGTCATACAGTGTGTGTTTGTGTGTGTGTATGTATGTACTTTGCCAAATATTATGTTAGTGTCAAAACTTAACAGGGTTTATGAAATAATTCAACAAGTCACAGTAACAGAACAAGCATTTATTAATGGCACCTGTGTACATACCATAGACACGATCATACACAACTCTAGCAGGTGTTACACTCTTATACTACAGTACTGTATATAAATAATGAATCTGTAGTCTATATAAGAAATACCTGTTTTGGTACGTAAAGCACAAGTAGATTAATCATAGGCCAGTACTGTATTCATTATCCTACACAATGTGATTTTTTCCAGTTTACAGCTAAGTAGTTTTTGGCAGTGTCTTGATAGGCTTCTGCTGCTGGTCACCCCAACACCTACCCCAGAAATAACTCTCTCTCTCTCTCTCTCTCTCTCTCTCTCTTACTTCTCAAAATCAATCAATCCCATGCTCACCTCTCTGTCAACCAACCCCACACTCACTTTTCTCGCACATATACACACTGACAAGTAAGCAACATCATTTTAGGGTTCATTTTCATACAGTCCCGTGAAGGGCATCTCTGGCGTGGGTTGGAGCCAGTTGCGCGGGTCCCAGGTCGTGTCGTGGCGCTCGATCACATGGAAGGTGTAAATGTGGCGGGAATTAGGCGAGGTGTTCTTCTTACTCTTGTGGTCCACTTGACCATTGATGAGCACCAGTGTACCTGTGAGACCAAATGTGTTGTTTACTTCAGAGGAAAATAAAATAGTGAATGTTAAAAGGTAACTCAGACAAAGGTACAACTGACGATAAAAGGTTTCACAGGCAGAATAAAAAGTACAGTACCACAGACAAAAAGAACTACCACAGACAATGTCTAACCACCTTTATTGTCTAGCCAACATGATCTAGCAACACCACAAATATATTAACCAGAATTACATTTGTATTATTTGGTTAGGTTAATCATCAGTGTCCTCTGCTTAAACAAACGTTATTTATTCCTTGTGCACTAAAAAAAAATTGACTGTGTGAATATAAAATATATTTGTGGTTTCATTATGTGAGATAAATGACAATGGTCCATATATCTTGCCAACAGTGTGTAACAGAGAAATGACCTACTGCCCAAGTGACTAACAGACTGACCAGTGGCGGAGAGGATAAAGTAAAGTGCCGTAAAATAACGTTTCATTATTATTAGTAGTAGTACCACCTGCAATAGTAGTATGGGAGTTATTAGTATTAGTAGTAAGAATAGTAGTACGTGTATTATTAGTATTAGTACATTTAATTATTATTATGTGGCGATTGCTTAAACATTTTGAGGGGCCGGTCGTCCAGATGACAGATTTTCAGTACTATTGTATTGCACCTCAAAAATAAATAAGGATATTTGATGGTTGTAATTCAATTCTGTTTGTCAAAACACAGAAAATTTAGAGAAATACCCCTGTATACATAATTATCTGCATCATCACTGCTAAAGGGTTATCATGGGGTGGGGATCAAAGTCTATATTTCATTCATCATTCTACAATCATATACATTATGTATACAATTTATTCTCATTTAAATAATTTGAGTTTATTACCTTTCTTATTTATAATTGCCCATCTTTTTAAGCTTGACCTTGTATCAGTTAGCCATTGTTTTATTGTAGAAAATATATTTAATGTGGAAGACAGTTGTGTTAAGGGTAAGTATAATAATCTGATATACGAGTAGGTCTGATGATCGATAATTACTTGAATACAAAATTGTACTGTACTTGTTTGATAATTTAAAATGTTTTGGCCAATTTATTATATGCGTAATTCGGATATATTTAGGCTATTTTAGGATATATTTGGCCTATTTTAGGATATATTTAGGCTATCTTAGGATATATTTAGGCTATTTTAGGATATATTTAGGTTATCTTAGGATATATTTTGGCTATTTTAAGATATATTTAGGTTATCTTAGGATATATTTTGGCTATTTTAGGATATATTTTGGCTATTTTAGGATATATTTTGGTTATCTTAGGATATATTTAGGCTATTTTAGAATATATTTTGGTTATCTTAGGATTTAGGAATTCTGTAGCCTACTTTAGGATATATTTAGGTGGCTCTTGAATATATTTAGGCCATCGAAGGTTATCATACAGAATTAAATACAGTAGCTGAAATATGACCTCACCTTTTGGGACGGGGATGGGGATGTACTTGGTAGGGTCATCCGGGTCAGGGGGTGCCGTGAAGCAGGTCAGGTCACCAGTCTCGTCAGGGTTACGGATGAACCTTTGCAAAGAAGATAAAGGTTATGTTATGGCTACTCTGGGTATACTTTGGCCATTTCGTTACATATGGCTACTTTATGCTACATTGAGGGTATTTTGGGCATATTTTTGTGATATACTATACGACGGATATTTTCAGTATCATCGTTATTTTGGGTTTATTATGGCTATTTTATCATAAATTGTGGCTATTGTGGATATATTATGGCTATTTACGGTATACTAGAACAAACCTGCGGCTGGTAGGGTTGTTGTGTGAGCCAGGACTGTACCAGAGGCAACCGTTCTCTAAGGTGACATCCTCCAGGGCGAACCAGAAGCCCACACAGCTCTGAGGTTCCGTCGAGAGGAAGGTACAGTCCTTGTGGGGCACCACTGTTGGCGCAAGTATACGATTACAGGTCAGTTGGGCTCCATTCCTAATTAGATCTTAATTTAACGTAATCATTAGGATTGATTCCCATTAGGACTGATTCAAAACAAGAGTAAATACCGTTAATATGATTAAACACCCTTAGAGATGATTGAACACTTTTTAAATGTGATTAAATGCTTATCTGATATGATTAAACATCCCTTAGATAAGTATAAACACACTAAAATAAATGCAAACTCACTTTAAATATGAAAAAAACACATTGAAACAAGACCAAGCCCCTTTTAACATGATCAAACACCTTAAAACTTGAACAAACACCTTAAAACATGAACAAACACCTTAAAACTTGAACAAACACCTTAAAACAATAAGATCACACCATGAACTGACCCTCGCCACCAATGCCAGGCTGCTTGAAGATATACATGGACTGGACGACTGCTGGGGACACAAACCTAAGCTGCCTGGCCACCGCCTTCATCTTGGTGGAGAACGACACTTTCTTAAACTCCGGCACCAACCAGTGAAGGGCGTGGCCGATCTTGTTGAGGGAGCGATGTTTGTCCACCTTAGGGAGATGCATATGCACGTCAGGAAGTTGTTTGACTGATGATTGATTGATTGAAAGAATGATTGATGATTGATTGATTGAAAGAATGATTGATGATTGATTGAAAGAATGATTGATGATTGATTGATTGATTGAAAGAATGATCGATGATTGATTGATATTTATTCAAGTAAAATCGTCATGCAAATTCACATTATTAGTTCATCATGTGTAGCAATAGGATAAATATAAAAACAATGGTAAACACTAAGTCGACTTAACCAAGGGAACACACACACACACAAAAGGAATCAATTCCTTGTGTTTTTAGTTAAAGGATGATGAACATTTTCAAATATATAAAACATTAACAAAACGAAGGTAATTATTGTTGTTCCTCTCACCTTAAGCTTAGAGTTCTCATCCAGGGCTTCAGGCTCAAAGAAAAAGTGAACCTTGTCTCCGCTGTCCACGAAGTACGAACTGCGGGACTGTCAGGGGACGCACCAGGTGGAAAGTGTTATTATAGTTGTTTTACTCCCCCTACCAACACCCATGCATCAGAAGCTATATAATTACTAATCTTGACTGACTTAAGAGAATTTGTTGACTAGTTTAGCTAACTCTTGGTCACCATTGTTAGTTGATAATAATATTATGTCAACATTTAGGTATTATCTTTTAGGGCTAATGGGTTATGTGGTACCCCTGTCTGTGGCTTACATACCCCTGTCTGTGGCTTATGTACCCCTGTCTGTGGCTTACGTAACTCTTGGTCTGTCAACATTTAGGTATTATCTTTTAGGGCTAATGGGTTATGTGGTACCCCTGTCTGTGGCTTACATACCCCTGTCTGTGGCTTACGTACCCCTGTCTGTGGCTTACGTACCCCTGTCTGTGGCTTACGTACCCCTGTCTGTGGCTTACGTACCCCGTCTGTAACTACATTACCCCTGTCTGTGGCTTCACATTACCCCGTCTGTAGCTTCACGATACCCCTGTGTCTGTAGCTTCACATACCCCTGTCTGTAACTACATTACCCCTGTCTGTAACTACATTACCCCTGTCTGTAACTACATTACCCGTCTGTAACCCCATTACCCCGTCTGTAACTACGTACCCCTGTCTGTAACCATTACCCCTGTCTGTAATACATTACCCCTGTCTGTAGCTTCACATTACCCCTGTCTGTAACCCCTACGTACCCCTGTCTGGCAACTACATTACCCCGTCTGTGGCTTACGTACCCCTGTCTGTGGCTTACGTACCCCTGTCTGTGGCTTACGTACCCCTGTCTGTGGCTTACGTACCCCTGTCTGTGGCTTATGTATCCCTGTCTGTGGCTTATGTACCCCTGTCTGTGGCTTATGTACCCCTGTCTGTGGCTTACGTACCCCTGTCACCCAACTACGTGCCTGCCCCTGTCTGTGGCTTACGTACCCCTGTCTGTGGCTTATGTATCCCTGTCTGTGGCTTATGTACCCCTGTCTGTGGCTTATGTACCCCTGTCTGTGGCTTACGTACCCCTGTCTGTGGCTTACGTACCCCTGTCTGTGGCTTATGTAACCATCTGTGGCGTTCTTACCTGATTATGATCAGAGGTGGAGAATATGGTAGGTGTGTGTTGTGTTGGGTCCATCTCCTCCACTAGGCGTCGACATGAAGCTCTCAGAGAGTTGGCTTCATCGTCAGTGAGGAACCCGGGAACACACACACATCCCTCCCTGCGGTACTGTGAGGCCGTTACTGACTTACCCTTGTTGCTTATGTGTGTTTCTGTTTCAATAGCTATGGTTTTTAACATCATACTCAAAATTGGTGCAACTATGGTCTTGAAAGAAGTACTATAATTTTATTTAGTGAACAACAACTTAGGTCTTGAAACACGTACTCTAAATAGGTGCAAATACGTATGGTCTTTAAGGCCGTACTCTAAATAAGTGCAACTAAAGCCTTTAAAAACATACAGTATTTATATCTAATTAGGTCCAAATACTAAACAACAACAATAAAAAATCAGTGTGTTGCTGGGATGATTAATGAGTTTTGAAACTTCTGTAGTACTTGAAATTAATTATGGAAAGGTACTAATAGGTAAGGAATTGAAGCTTACCTGAGACAGTAACTCAGGGCTGAGTGGGTTCTCCATGACGGTGATCGATTTTCAGTTTTTTCACTTTTCTCTCAAGATCAGATATTAAGTTTTTCCTTCCTTATATTCCCGGGGAGTCAGTAGACAATGAGATCCTTCGTCCTCTGTTTTAGCGGGAAATCACCGACCAATCAGCTTCTTCGATATTGTTTTCCACAATTTTGACCCAGCTAGGTCATCTTTTGTCCTGTGTTAGTGGGAGGTCAGCAGCCAATGAGATACTTGGCCGTTGCTCTTCCTTTGCTTCACAGGAGATGAAATTAAGTTTAGAATCCACCAATAGGATCACTAGAAGAATCTCCAATCCAGCTTATTTTACCTAAAGATTAACCACCCAAACACTAACGTAGCTTAAGTTGACCTGAGGGGCAAGACAAGACAGCAACAACAAAATGTACTGTAGGAAGATAACCTTGGCAATCCTTCTCCCTGGTGATTGGTTGCTCGTCTCCCCACTCACAAAAATATAACCAAAAGCACGGAAGATGTTACCTCACACACCCCCAGCAACCAACCAGTAACAAAGCGAGACAGTGTACCCAGAAAATTAATTGTGTTTGCTGGATGTTGTCCATTATAAACAACTGTTGATCCCCCTTATACAGTTAATTAAAGTGCATTGCCAACAGTTAGAATAAACAGTTAAAACACAAAAAATTTACAAAAATATGGCAGTTCTTGGGGAATTTAACTGGAGGTAGATATGGTTAATTCAGAATTTATTAATGCTATATCCCCTTTGATTTAGACAAGAAGGCCAGTGTTAGAAAAATACCAAGAACATGGCCAGATAAATCATATAAATTGATAGATATCTATATTCTTAAAATCATTTTACCAGTTCACATTTCTTCATCATTTACATATCAGTGTAGGTAATGAAAATAAAACGTTACAAGCAAATTAAGAAAGTTACTGTATCACTCCTTGACTGCAGCTTTATTTATCTGTAAACATTGTTCACAGTAATAATAATTGTGACATGGCAAACATTATATTCATTTTATTTATTTTTTTATATAAATACATAGATGCTGTAATTACTTATGTACTAACTTCGTGAACTATGCCAAACTATATTATTTACTCTATTTAATGTATATTGCAATTAATCACACTTTATAAATGTAACTAGGACAACTTACCTTATATAAACATCTAAACGACAAGCGTAGTTGAGTCCTTGGAGTGTTGAAGTTGTCTTGGTATCATCCAGTCGTGTGTCTTGAGGAAGTATCCTTATTTATAGACGTTTTAAGCACTTGCTATCCCTTTACTGCTTAATATATGCCAGAATGAAGCTTTTAACTGTAGGGAGGCTGATGTAATGTGGATTTAGTTGAATTTTGGTGTGAATGAATGATAAGACTTGGTGTGGTTAGGGAGGGCGAGTGACTATGCGCTGGCGGGCTGAGAGAGGCTGGGTGAGGATAGGGGGTGGGTGTGGGGGGCCTGAAAGAGGTGTATAGAGGTAGTTGGGTGGGTGTATGGGTTAAGAAGGGGGTGTAGGGAGTGAGAAGAGGGTGTGGGGAGAGAGTGTAGGGGGTGGAGAGCGGGTGTAGGGACGAGGAGAAGGTATGGGGACCTGAACGGGGTGAGGAATGGGTAATAGAGGATGTGGGGGTCTGGGGGGTGGGTGTAGTGGGTGAAGGTCATCATCCCCTGGGAGATTAACTGGCTGGTTGATAGAACTGTAGATACTCCTGTGAATAATGTTACCATCACAGTGTCCCCCTCCCCTCCCCTGCTCGTACACCCCTTCCCCAGCGTCACCCAACCTCCCCAGCAACACCTGTACAGTACTATCTTATCTGTGTTTAGTCAAGCATCTGGTTATCGTGGTCAGTGTGGCTGTCTGCTGACCTAATAACTACTTTAGTATTTTTATTTCATATAGAGAGAAGGGGAGAGGGAGGTTGGGTGGAGGAAGAGGAAGTGGGGAGGAGGAGGTGGGAACTAAGGGTGGAGGAGGAAGAAGAGGAGGATAAAGGAGGGGGAGAAAGAGGAAGAAAGAACGTGGAGAAGAAGAGGAGGTAGGTAGCAGGAGGGGGGGAGAGAACTACCACACCGGTCACGGCCTGGCTGTTACGTTACGCTTGTGTTACGTCACTTGGCTGCGTCACCAAGTGTTGCTTTCACACACACACACACACACACATTTACTTTCTCATTTTAGTGAGGTGAGGGGAGAGGCGAAACATCAGTCGTGTTTGTGGTGGTGGCCGGCGTGTGTGTGTGTGTGTGTGTGCTTGTATGGGTGAGTGAGTGTGTGTGTGTGTAGGGGGGGGGAGCTCTGCTGACATACACACACACGTAAGGAAAGGAGGGAAACTCGATAAATAAAAGGAGGAAGAAGGCAGAATCAGTAAAACTCAAGGAAGAAGGAAGGGATAAGAGTAAAGTGAGATAATGACAAGGTAGAAAGAGGAAATACAATAAAAGAAAAGGAAAGTGAGATAGCGAATACCACGAAGAGAACAAGAAGAAGAATAACGACAAGGTAGAAATAAAGAAGAACAACAACAACCAGTAATTATAACAACGCTAAGAAAGAGATGAAATAAAAAAAATCTAATACAAAAAAAGGAAGAAAAAGCAAACAAAACGTAAACAGAAGGACAAACTATAGAAAACGAATTGAAACCCCAATTTCATTTCCATATCAGTTCAAGTTGTTTACATTTCAATTTATTATTTACAATTACATGACAAAAATAAATAAAAAGGTGTAAATTTAGTGACTGGGTGAAGAACTGGGTAGTGAGGAGAGCTTGGTAGACGAGGCAAGTGCTGAAGATGTTGTCAAGTGCCCAAGTCAATGTTGTTTTCCCAAATGTTAAGTGATTATTTTACGAGCGCTGTGATTGACTGTAAAGAGTCACGTGATGTTTATATTTCTCTTTAGGTTAGGTTAGGTTTTGGTTGGATTGGGTTAAGAATGGTTGGTTGGGTCAGGTTAAGTTAGGCTACATTCGTTAGGTTAAGAAGTTAGCACGGTTAAGTTGGGTTAGGTTAGGTTGTTATAATAAGCAAAGCAAACCTCAACCCAACCTAACCTAAGCCAACATATTTTAAGCGAACTCAACCTAACCCAAGCCTATCCTAACCCTAACCAACCTAACCCTAGCGTTACAAAAACTTACTTTCTCATAATCCTCATTCATCACCTCACTAGATGTTGGTTTTATACCCCGACCAGAGAGAGAGAGAGAGAGTCATTACCTGCTCACATAACTTGCAAAGAACCTCCGTGTATAAAAGGCTCTGCTCTCCCTTGCCCTTAGACCCTGCCCTGTCCCGACCCTTGCCTCCCTGCCTCAACCCCTACCCTTGCCTCTCTGCCTCACACCTGCCTCCTTGCCTCACCCCTACCTCCTTGCCTCACCTCTACCTCCCTGCCTCACCCCCTACCCCTGCCTCCCTTCCTAACCCCCTCTACCCTGCCTCACCCCTACCCTTCAAAAGACACCTGAATTCAACTCTGCTTGAGTAGGGATTCGAGGCTCCACAGTGAGAGGTGAGAGTAAGGATCTGAAGCCTTGATAGTCAGTAAATACTGTGGGGATGTGAAGCTTCAAAGTAAGAGTTAGAGTAGAGATTCGAAGCTTCATAATGAGTTAAAGTTACGATTCGAAGCTTAACTGTGAGAGTTCGAGTAGAGATTCGAAGCTTCATAATGAGTTAAAGTTAAGATTCGAAGCTTAACTGTGAGAGTTCGAGTAGAGATTCGAAGCTTCATAATGAGTTAAAGTTAAGATTCGAAGCTTCACAGTGCTAAATAATTTACATCATTTTGCCACAGTCGAGTAAAGAGAAAGTAGTGACGGTAAGAATTAATGATAATTGAAGCATTTCCGGGGTCGTGATGTAAGACGGAGAAAACGCTATCGCCATCACTTTATGGAAATGTCAACAACTGTGCTTGCACATGTTTACAACTGTATTGTTATGTGTGTTAACAGAAATAATAAGAACTATGTTTAGTATTTTGTTATGAGTGGTAATATCTGTGTTTACATCAATATTTACAACACTATTTAGAATTTTTTACAAATGTTTACTAAAGTGTTTTATGTTTACAATGATGTTTACATGTATTTACAACACTTATCACTCAGGGATGCTCTTAAGGTCCTACTCCAAGACTATCCCTCAGAGTTGCTCTTAAGGACCTTCTCCAAGACTATCCCTCAGGGCTGCCCTTGAGGTCCTACTCCAAGACTATCCTCAGAGTGTCCACTGCTAACATGACAGCTTCCATCAGTAAGTTTCTAAGTCTTTGCTGTATTATTGTTATTGTTGTTGTTGTTGTTGTTGTTGTTGTTGATATATACAGTATATGTTACACACCCCACAGGAGGCGTGACGGTGGTGGTGACGGTCGTGACGGCGCTGGTGAGGGTGACGGTGGGATCAGGGGTGTCTCTGGACTTCTCCCAGGTGAAGGACCCCCATCACCTGCAGGCGTTGAAGGAGTTCACCTTATCTGCCTTCCTCGCCGTGCCCTCCACCACCACCTTCACTCTCATCATGAACCACCATGCTAGGATGGTAGGTGAGAGGGGGAGGGATAGAGAGAGAGGGAAGAGAGAGGGGGAGGGAGAGAGAGAGAGGGAGAGAGGGACTAGAAAGAGATAGAGAATGGGGGGATAGAGAGAGAGGAGCTAGAAGAGGGGGTAGAGAGAGGGAGAGGCTAGAAAGAGAGATAAATGAGGGGATAGAGAGAGAGAGGGAGAGGGGGGCTAGAAAAGAGAAATTTACCTGATATAATACAGTTCATATATGTTGTGATAGTGAGGAACACCCTGACTTAGACCTGTCTGTGGTAGGGCATGTCTCACCTGCTACACCACGCCGGAGAGGACCTGGGTAACACTACACAGCAGAAGGCGCAGCAGGGGCAGAGACAGCAGCAACAGCAGGATTATCTACAACAACCACACCTACAAGAACAGTTACAACCACAGCAACAACGACAACTCCAAGAGCAAGAACAAGTACAACTACAAGAACAGCAACGGGAACAGTTACAACAAGTGCAACAACAAAATCAACAACAACAACAATCACAGCTACAACAACAACAGCAGCAGCAGCTACAAGAACACCCACATCAACAACTACAACAGCAGCAAGTAGACGAACAAGAAGACTTACAACAACAACAACAACAACAGCCACTACATCAACAACAACAACAACAACAACAACAGCAGCAAGTAGACGAACAAGAGACTTGCAACAGCAACAGCAGCCACTACATCAGCAACAACAACAGCAACTTCTACAACCTTGGCAGCAAGTAGACGGGCAAAGAGACTTACATACAACAACAGCAACAGCAGCCACAACAACAACAGCTTAACAACAACAACAGCCACTACATCAACAGCAACAACAACAGCAGGTTCTACAACAACAGCAGCCACAGCAACAACATCAACAGCAACAGCAGCAACAGTAGCATTAGAAGCGTCATACAACAGCAGCAACAACAGTAACAGTAGCCACTACATCAGCAACAACAGCAACAACAGGTTCTGCAACAACAACAGCAACAGCCACAACAACAACAACAACAGCAACAACAGCCGCAACAACAACAACAGCAACAACAGCAGCCACAACAACAACAACAGCAACAGCCACTACATCAACAGCAACAACAACAACAGGTTCTGCAACAACAACAGCCACAACAACAGCATCAGCAACAACAGCAACAGCAGCCACAACAACAACAACAACAACAGCAGCCACTACATCAGCAACAGCAACAACAACGGGTTCTGCAACAGCAACAACAACATGCAACAACAGCAACTGCTTAGCAACAACAGCCACAACAACAGCGGCAGCAACAGCAGCCACTACATCAACAACAGCAACAACAGGTTCTACAACAACAACAACAGCAGCCACAACAGCAACAACAACAACAACAACAGCCACAACAACAACAACAACAACAACAGCCACTACATCAACAACAACAACAACAGGTTCTACAACAACAACAGCCACAACAACAACATCAACAACAACAACAAAAACAACAACAACAACAGCCACAACAACAACAACAACATCAACAACAACAACAACAACATCAACAACAACAACAACAACAACAACAACAACAGCAGTGGGAGTCAAAGTCAATCACCTCAGAATCTCAGGTAAACATTAATTAACACCTTAATGTTTATATGTTTGTCCTTTGACTCACCTTCCTGACTCACCTTCCTGACTCACCTTCCTGACTCACCTTCCTGACTCACCTTCCTGACAAATATTTATGACAGGAAGGATCGTTGTCATGGCGAGGTTGATGACCATGAGCATTGTCTTTCTTTACATTCCCTACTTTCTCTCACCTCTCACCAATCATCTCTCACCTCTCATTACTCACCCCTCACCTCTCATCACTCACCCCTCACCTCGCATCACTCACCACTCACACCTCACCCCTCACCTCGCATCACTCACCTCTCACCCCTCACCTCGCATCACTCACCACTCACTTCTCATCACTCACACCTCACCCCTCACCTCGCATCACTCACCTCTCACCTCTCACCTTGCATCACTCACCTCTCACCACTCACCTCTCATCTCTCACAGGTCCCTGGTCAGGAGGTTGAAGGGGTCCGTCTACCACGCTTGGAGTTATTCAGTGGCCCTCCGCCGGTTCTGGGAGAGTTATATGGCCCTCTTCTGCCGGTTCTGGAATACTTACATGGCCCTCAACCGGTTCTGGGAGACTTACAGGATCCTTATTCGGTTGTGGGTGAGCTACATGGCCCTCAACCGGTTCTGGGAGACTTACAGGATCCTTATTCGGTTGAGGGTGAGCTACATGGCCCTCAACCGGTTCTGGGAGACTTACAGGATCCTTATTCGGTTCTGGGAGAGCTACATGGCCCTCAACCAGTTCTGGGAGACTTACATGGCCCTCAACCAGTCCTGGGAGACTTACATGGGCCAATACTGGTTCTGGAAAACGTAGAAGGCTCTCTGCTTAGTGTCAATGACTCTGACAGCCATTTGCCTGACGTGGAGGACCCAGGAACTCATCTGCCTAACGTCCAGGACCCAAGAACTCGTCTGCCTAATGTACAGGACCCAGGAACTCATCTGCCTAATGTACAGGACCCAGGAACTCGTCTGCCTAATGTACAGGACCCAGGAACCCGTCTGCCAAACGTAACACTGGACCCAGAAACTCGTCTGCCTAACGTACAGGACCCAGGAACCCGTCTGCCAAACGTACAGGACACCCAGAAACTCGTCTGCCTAACGTACAGGACCCAGAAACTCGTCTGCCTAACGTACTGGACCCAGAAACTCGTCTGCCTAACGTACAGGACCCAGGACCCGTCTGCCAAACGTACCAAACTCGTCTGCCTAACGTACTGGACCCAGAAACTCGTCTGCCTAACGTACAGGACCCAGAAACTCGTCTGCCTAACGTACTGGACCCAGAAACTCGTCTGCCTAACGTACAGGACCCAGGAACCCGTCTGCCAAACGTACAGGACCCAGAAACTCGTCTGCCTAACGTACAGGACCCAGAAACTCGTCTGCCTAACGTACAGGACCCAGGAACCCATCTGCCTAACGTACAGTTCCCAGAAACTCGTCTGCCAAACGAAGAAAAGCTTCGAGCCCTTCTGCCAGACGTGAGTGAGGAGACCCTGGCCATAGTGAGAGTGATACTGACGGAGAACACGCCAGGGCTGGTACTCGCCCCTACTGATGAGGACTTCGACGAGGCCCTCGAGGTGATGTACGCTCTCAGAGCTCGTCCCTGGCATCGTGATGAGGGCATTACACCCCAACCTAAGGTATGTATGTATGTATGTATTCGTTACTCATGAGCCTTTTCCTGGTGCTTAAATGCTCTTTTTTTCTTATACTATAGCTCGCCTCTCTCTCTCTCTCTCTCTCTGGGCTCATGCGCTCTCACTACTAACTCTCGCTCCAACTATCACTAGAACGCTGTTGTCACTTAACTGTTACTGCCAGTCATATTATATGCTGCTGTTACTGCCTGTTATGGTAAATGCTTCAGTGAAACCTCCATATAACGGACTTTTCTGTGCATAATCCGTTAGATGGAAGTTTCATATTTAGCGTACCCTTGATACAACGGACTTTCATCTCTCTCAATGTTATTTTCATCTCTTCCACAGGTCGAGGATCTGGAAGACGCTGCTCAGAGGTTACCTGAGGAGGTAGTTAATCACTTGCAGGTGTTGACCACGGAGGAGGAGGCCATGGAAGGCTCCAGGAGGAGCCCAAAGAGTGCCGCCAACACCATGAAGGTCGACCTCCAACACTTGACGCAGATGATGTCGACTGTGTTCTCCGCCACTAGGAACCATGGTTAGTGAGAGAGAGAGAGAGAGGTATCTGTATTACTTGGCCTTGTCTACTAATCTACCTTCTGCATGCCTATATCAACCTCATAGTGAGAGAGAGAGATTAATTTTCTACCTTGCTACGTATATTCATTTATCCAAGCACTACCTGCCTAAAACTATATATATATCTCTTAAACTAAAAACCTTCCAAACATTCTTTATTAACACAAAGGTTCCTCGTGACATTATCTCAGCTCTACGATATTCTATATTTAATTATTCATTGATCTAAAGTTATAATCAGATAATCTATTCAGAGATAATCGTATAATTACAGATTATTTCCTATTTGACAGACTCTGCGCCCCTCAACAAGATGGCTGTCTCTGCATACATCAGCCAGAAATTTGACTCTTTTGGACTGATGGTGGTGGAACACGTCTTCTCCGCGGCTGAATATATTCTCTGGGTGAGTCTGTCAGTTAGTTACAATCAGACAGTCAGTTAGTTATCCAGTAAGCCAATCAGTCATCCAACTCTCATCTATTCAAACAGTCAGTCAGTCTATCATCAAACTCTTAGTCATTGAACCAACCAACCGCTCATTCACTCAATCAAGCAGTCATCCGCTCATTTAACCAGTCACTCACTCTTTCACTCACTCACTCAACACTTGCAGTACAACGAGCCGATGGAGGGAAAGAATATAATTGGCATCCTTCCTGGGCGTCTGTGGGGGACACCTGAGGACACTCCCATGGTCTTGGGCGCTCACCTGGACACTGTCGCTGGGACACCTGGCCTCAATGACAACGGCTCTGGCCTCTCAGCGCTGGTGGAGGTTGCGAGGGTGTTGGCCTCTAGCGGATGTTCCTTTAAGTTCTCTATTTTCTTCGTCGCCTTTGATCTGGAGGAAATAGGTGGGTGGTGGTGTCTTGTTCTGGGACACCTTAATACTTGTGGGCACATTATTACTCTGGAGATGTCTTCTCAATGGGGCACCAGCAAAGTAGTATTGTTAGGAGAAAGAGATAGATAGAGAGAGAGAGGGATAGAGATAGATAGAAACAGAGAGAGAAAGAAAGAAAGATAGAGAGGGAAAGACTACACCCCCCTCATCTCACCTCCTCCTCCAGGCACTCAAGGATCACTCATGTTCATCAAGGACTACCTGGTTGGGGCTGTCATCAACCAGTTTGGCCTCACACAGGTCACCGGCGCCTTCATCCTCGACTGTGTCTCAAACTGGGACCCACGACCCGATACCCAGGTCAGTACCCGGGTCACACAAGTCAGTTCTAGGTCACACGGGACAGTTTCTGGGTCACAGAGGTCAGTTCTTGGGTCATACAGGTCACTTCTCCAAGTTAGGACAAGCGAATCCCTTATAAACTTGAAGCAACTGCTCAGGAGTGAAGTAGCTACGGCATCTGTACAGCATTCCTAGGTTTCTGGAGGCAGCTTTAGCAACGTTGTGGATGTGTGACTTCCATGACATATTAGAGGAAATGGTGAGGCCTAGCATATGTATTTTAGAACTTTTGCAGAATGATTGCATCCTGAAATGTGATTGGTGGAAGATCTTTCATTTTGGAAAGTGTACCCAGACATGTAGAGACTGTGTTGAAGATATACCAGTGTACCCAGACATGCACAGGTGACTCAGGTGTGGCTATACTCACCTGGTATGTCATATATTCCTTGCAGGAGTTCCCAGAGACCTGGAATGACCTTCTGCCTGAAACTCACCAGAGTTTACGTCAAAGAAACTATACGGGAGATTTTGCTGCTGTTATCTACCGCTCTCAAGTAGACTCTCACCTTGCACACAGGTCAGTACTTCTCGCCAGGTAGACTCCCACATCCCTCACAGGTCAGTACTTCTCGCCAGGTAGACTCCCACATCCCTCACAGGTCAGTACTTCTCGCCAGGTAGACTCCCACATCCCTCACAGGTCAATACTTCCCCCAGAGTACATGTAACACTTTATTTCAGCCCCAGAGTACCATGTAACAATGTACTACTGTACTTCCTCAGGTTAGCGCTGTACTATGAAAAGCTGGGACAGGAGCAGTACAGACTAGAGATGATGGGTCTGGAAGGGCTGGGGGCTGACCTACCCAAAATGGCCGTCTTACAAGACCACTTCGACTTCATCCGTTCAGATCACATCCGTTTTTGGTACCTGAACCATACGTCCTATCCCTTAACCATCCCCGCTGTCCTCCTCACCGATACTGGTTAGTACACCATCCCCAAACTTACTGCCTATCCCTGTACAGAGAGTAGTGAACATCCTTGTACAGTAAACTCACTCAAATACACACTCCTTTTGTACCAGGTCCATTCAGAGGTCACATGCGCGAGTGTTACCATGGCGCCTGTGATGGACCGATGGACCAGAATACAATGGACCTGGGCTTGCTAGAGAAGGTGACCCAGGCTCTGGTATGGACCGTAGGAGACCTGGCCCGGGCAAGTTGTGGACCGCGGGGGAGACTGTCGGCACCTACTGTGTTCAAGTTAATATCTTCGCTGGACCATCAAGGTAAATACTTGTATTGTGTCTTATCTCTCTCTCTCTCTCTCTCTCTCTCTCTCTCTCTCTCTCTCTCTCTCTCTCTCGTGCACCTTTCTGTGTGTGTGTGTGTCTGTCTGTGTGTGTGTGTGTGTGTGTGTGTGTTACAGTTATGACATACTTGCGGTGTTGCCTTCCAGATGAGGGACTGTCACTTGGCCATGTTCAAGACGCTATGGAACTGCAACATTTTCTTCATATCCTGCCCTCCATGTCCGAGCATCAGGATCCCCCACCAGGTCCCTAAACACCCTCAGCAATGTAGTGTTGCGAGGTCAAGTGTTCTGTTGTGACGTCATGGATTGTTTAAAGAAAATATTACATGAATTTTGTTTTTGTTATTTAATGGTGAATTTATTATTGTATGTGGTTGGTATTGTTTGTTACATTATTATTAACTTATATTTTTCTATTATTTTCTTGTTGAAAGATAATTATCGTAATAATGGTCGAGGTTAAGGTGTTTGTTGTGTGGTGAACCCATACCTACATTGGTGAACCGCCTTGTAAGTACAGTATATGTAGTCTTATACGAGTCATAGGGGAATATTTACAATAAAGTTTTAAATATGTCATTGTCATTATAATTCAGACCTTAATGATCATAAAAGTGTTTTCTTTTTTCCTTGTCCGAAAATTGTAATATTTTGTGAATGTTTGCCATTGGTGAAATAAGGGTGAATTTTGCCTAAGATTATCATGGGGGAGGTTGGTGGTGAGGGGTAAGGGGTGTGTTGTAGTGATAGTGTTAGTATTGTTCTGTAGTGATAATGTTAGTATTGTTCTGTAGTGATAGTGTTAGTATTGTTCTGTAGTGATAGTGTTAGTATTGTGTTTTTTTAGTGATAAATGTGTTTCATCATGCTGACCTTGTCACATGTTTATCAAACAGCATAACAAGTAGAGACAAAATTAATTGAAAAAAATTATAAGTACACAAAAATATTGGCAAAATAAACAAGGAAATCTTCAAACATAAGGTACAACGGCACCTCCCAGCACTGTTAAATGTGTGTACAAAATAAATTCTTCATAAAAAATACACTTTACGCTTTAACACAAGCAACTGTCTCAGTCAGTGTTGGGATGTTCGTTTTCATCCAGTAGAGATAATTACTTCTCTCTAGTTCCCTTTAATAAAGTGTCAATAATAAACAAATATATTTTTTAACAAAGTAGATGTAGTTCTTTCTAGGATGGAATTTATTCGTGGTGAGAACTGTAGTACTGTAAAAGTGTTGACCTTTGAGGAAAATAGCTTAGTGGATAGTAAGGAAGGCTCTCGAACAAGATGGTTAATGTTAAAAAGTACCACGAACAATTGCACTAAAACGTTTATTATTATTTTATAACCCAAGCTATCCAAACCCAGCATAAATAATCCAAGATAGCCAATACTATTAATATATATTATTTTTATGATTATTTACTTAATTTCTTTTTATTTTGATTGATTTTGTCTATAAAATAGTTGGACTAGCAATCATGTTCGTGGTACGTTTACAGCATAATGTGTAGTGGGTCGGCCAGGCAGGTGCGTCGGCTGCTGGTTTGTTTACAATGTTGACGGGAAGGCCGCCCCCTGTCTTTCCTCGCCTTGTGTGGACGCTGGTGTGTAATAGAGTTGCTAATACCACCACTAGACATCCCAGGCTGACTCGGGCAGTGGGAACGTCAGTGGTAAAGAGTGATGAGGCGAGCAGAAAGGCGAGAGAAGAGGGAGATGTTGGGAAGGACGGGGGAACAGTGGTGGGCATCGTCTCTGACGTGAGGGACGACACAGTGGTACAGTTAGTGGCATCCCTCACCCAGGACCAGAGGACTATGATCATGGACGAGATACACCAACTCCAGGCTGTTGAGGCTAAGAAGAAGGCGGAAGGTATGTATGCATGTACTGTATGTGTGTGTGTGTGGTTCGGAGTTATTGTGGACTGTCCTTATTTGATTTGATATTTATTGTTGTGTCTTTACCTGTAGTGATGAACCATTGTCATATTATGTGAACAAGGAAAATCATGATGGCTTCTGTATCTTGCAGTTCTTTGCCTGAACTAACCTAATTTAACAGAGAAGCTGGCGTCTTGGCGATGGCGATCACGTTTTGGCCGGCCCACATCTCTACACTCCCTCGGGGCTGACCCCACTGGCACCTACTGTGAGATACCTCAAGATTGGCTCCAGAAGAAAATGGGTGAGTTGAACAATGTTATAATCCTTCATTATTATGTTAAGCCTTCTGTTGTGTTCCAAGTGTACTCATGAAAAGATATTTTTCTTTTCATACAGTATTTCAATTGGATCATGTGGCAAATAGAACATATTTCTGTATCTCAGTCTGGTATTTTATTACAAGTTGCCTATAAAGTCCCACAATATCCAGTTCTAATTGTATCTTGTAATTTCTAACAACTTTTTTTTAGTAACGTGTCCGTCACAAATGATTCGTTTTTGAGAGGTTAGTTAGTTTAATTTAGTTTGGTTAGGTTGGTTGGTTGGCTCCGAGCCAACTTTGGTAATTTATATAGCATATCACTCGTTTTTGCTCTCACCCAAAACCCAATTTCCCACGGGTCCCCCAAGATTGTCAAACTCAAAAACTAGTCATTTGTGATAGAAATGAAGGTCAGAATCGTTCAAAACACATCAAAAACCACCAGAAAAATGTAAGTTTCATGTCCAAAACCATTATGGCCAATTTCTAAAAATTTACCCTCAGTTTTGGATGTTAGTAGTACTACAGTGTTAGTGGCATAGGAGTATTTTGGAAGACTTTATTTATACAGTATATCTTCCACAGCTGAGAAGGCAAAGCCCAAACCCCCCACTGGAGCAGAGCTGAGGCAGTGTGAGTAAGAACTTGCTGGAGTACACACCTTTAAAGTCTTGTGTTTATCCACAAAATGGCTTGAGTTTTATGCTTGTTGGGTAGATAGATGAAAAAAAAAACACTGTACAATCACCCAAAAACTATCCTTACTGGGGGGGGGGTGACTCCTGTTGTCTCGGTGGGGTTGTCATATTGTTGTTGTGTCATATTGTCTAACATGATTTTTTTAAAGATAGTTTTTTGAGTGACTACATAATACGAATATTGTTAAAATGGTATTTGTTGGTCATTAAGTGATGGGATGTTATGTGCAGCAGGGAGGAGGAGGAAAGAAAGGAAAGTGTGCACAAACATGTCAGAATTAGTAGGCTGACTCCTACTAGATCTTAGCTCCCAAAAGTAGAATTGGGAAGAGGGAGGTGATCTTGTCAGGCTGACATACACTCCAGTAGTTTAGAGGATAATAAATATTTTTCACTTCATATGTATGTGTGTGTGTGTGCGTGTATGCGCGTGCATGTGGTTGTGGATGTGCGGTGTTCTCCATAATTGTGATGACTTAGTGAGGCTGGGGTGATAAATTTGTGGTTGTTGAGTTTGTCACTTGTGTTGTTGTATTATTTAGACAAACTGGACCTAAAGTTGAGCACCGGACATGTTAACACAGTGAGGACTTGGGTCTTAAGGCGCTGCTTCACGCTTATGAATATTTTGATGAGGTTCTACAGCACTAAAAAGTCTTGAAGAGTGTTGTGTTTATAACCAAGGCTATTGTATATATTGTGTTTACTTTACTGTACATAGTTTTAGAGGAGAGGATTTTATTTTATTTTGATGTATTTTGATATACAGTAGATGCTTCATTTATTAGTACTGTAGTTGGTTACTGTAACATCAAGGGCAAATATAGTAGCCAATTATTCCTTTTCTGCATGTTTGTATACAGTGAAATCTCCATATACGAGTAATGGACTTAGATGGAGGTTTCACATGTAATGAAACCTTGATATAATGGAATTTCTTTTCCATATTGTCCATTAATTATAGGTTTCACTGTAGTATTTATTTTATTTATTTATTTTTATTTATTTTATTTTATTTTTTTCAATAAGACAAAGCTACAGCAAGATACACATTTGCTTAGCATTTTGTGGTAGAGAACACCAGTAGGGTAGGTAGTGCTGGACACTAACACTTTTCTCTGTTCACAGTGGCTGTGCATAATGCTCTCCCATTTATTGGTTTTGGCTTCCTCGACAACTTTGTCATGATAGTTGCTGTAAGTATTTTGTTCCTGGAGTATATCTGACAGTCTTCCTCTTGTATGTCCCAGACATAAGTCCTATCACCTCCTCTACTGCTCCACAAACCAAGTACCCAAAGCAGTAGTCACTGATGTGTTAGTTTGTCCATTAATGCTTAGGATTCACAAATCTGAATCTCAGGGTTCATGGATCAGCAGAAGAGGTGACCGGACTTTGGTTCACAACTTTACAGTATAGAATAAATCTTCCATTCATTTATTAAGTAACTCTAACTTCTTTTATAACACACTGAAATTTCACCCTTGTTCCAACTGTTAGTAGGTGAACACCTCCAATATATAGTATGGGTTGGACAACACAGCAACTCTTCAACCTACCACAACTATGTAGTTCTTATAATTTGTTTTATTGATCTTTGTAAACTTTCTGTCGTCACTATTCATACTTTATTAATGTTAAGAAGCAAAGTCTCCTCTTAGTCCTCTCACCCATGTACAACACTGCTCCATCCTTCTAACCTCTAACCTTAACATAATCCTACATCCTGCCATAGATAAATATCCTTATGGTAGATTTTTAAACTTCTCGGGTAATTTCCCTCACCACATCAGATGTCTTTAACTTAATATAGATTGGGGATAAAGAAATGTTACAGTGGAGACCCGATAATTCGCGGGTTAGGTACAGTACCACAACACATTATGAACTATCAAATCGCAAATTATAGTTTAATTGATTTAAATAAATAATTAGTTAGGTTCCAGGGGCCAAAAGATACCCATAAACTGATCAAAAACTGGTTTTATAACACAAAATATTGTACATAAAACATAAACAAATACTGTACAGTAACACATATATATTATAGAAAATAGTTCTATTTTACATAAACAGCTTCTTCCCTTTTCATAATCATGTCCTGCTCTGTGTATCTTATTAGCTAATCACTGACATCATTATGACAGGGTGATTATATTGACGTGACTATCGGAACCAATCTGGGCATCAGCACAATGGCAGCTGCGGCGTTGGGCAATACTATTAGTGATCTGGCAGGCATAGGGTCTGCCTGGTACGTCGAGAACATTGCCGTGAAGATCGGTATCCGCGCCCCCGAACTGTGTCAGGAGCAGCTGGACAGATGGTCATCCAGATGGGTCGCCAATTTGGTGAGTTTGAGTGTAGATTTCTTCTTTATTATAATATATATTTTTTTTATCATTTTACCACTTAACAGCTTACTAGCCATTCAGGCAGTTGGTTTATCCACTGTTAGTACAGGAGGAAACAACAACACCCTTTAGGTTGTAACCTTTTGGAGCACCCCGTACAGTATACTATACTCAGTGTAGACGAAGTGTCGTGTGGGGAGCATTAGGAGTGATATTGATGTGTGCACTTGCTCCAAAAGGTTTAATTTCAATTTTGTGTGAGACAATGCAACACACCAGACATGTTTACCCGGTAAGTGTTTTCCTATATTTTTATAAGTCTGAGTGAGAAATGTCCTGTCCTTTTAGCAACGTGCCCTTTACTTTTAACTTGTTCTTCCTCTGTGTCTTCTGCTAGTACTTATTTATGGATGGTGAAGACTGCACAAAATAGGTCATGAAGTGTACTGTACCAGAGACTGTTGGTGAGCTCTTGTGTTTTAAAGTGATAGAAATTGATTTGCTTGAAGACAAACTTAAATTCTCAACAACTTATAAGCAAAATGACTCATAGCAAGGCAACATTTAGTGAGGTATACCTGTGTTATATTATGTCAGTGTTGCTACAGTTCTATAAAGTATTGTAATTTATCTCAGGTTTATATTTCATTTTTATTGATTACACTTTGTTACGTGTAAGCTTAACCTATTCATTTTGGGGATGCCACTTTTTAGTTCTGTATTTAATTCAGCTAATACCAGACGATTTTACTCAGCACAGAAGGGACCACATACACAAGGGGTTAAGGCTCTTGACTGATACCCAACAGATTAACCTTAATAGCATTTACTCACTCACTCAACATCTTGGCTCACAGGGTCGAGGTTTTGGTGTGGTCCTGGGCTGCCTACTTGGGATGTTCCCGCTAATGTTTTTGCCACTACACGACGAAGACAAAAAGGTTGTTGTGGAGAGCTGAGCGGTCCATCACCACAGTACTGTACCATCTCATCTTGTCGGTTAAGAATTATTTCATTATTTAAATACTCTTTTGGATGTATTTTTCTCAGAGTTTATTCATAACTTCTAATAACGCCTGGGCTCCTGCGGCGAATATACGAGGTCACGACCCTCGGTTTGGTGTTTATCATGTGTGAGGGTCATGGTCCTTTATGCATGTTCATGTTATTACCTTTGCAATTCTTTCCACCACTGGAGACATGGCATAGTGTAAGATATTGGGGACAAGTGTGTAGGTGGACCTCATGTTGAAGGTGACACAGTTCATGGGATGCCTGGCTGGTCACGTAACTCTCACAACTGACCCCAGATCACGGAGGTTTTACTCGCGTCGTACTCAAGCTTGGTGTTGGGGAAGGAATATTCTCAGGGCTTGATGTAATTGCCATAAATAACAAGGTTTTAACCACCCCCCTCAGCTCAACTATGTATAAAATTACTTTCGAATATACAGGTACGTGTAACAGCAATATGTAGTGGTGGTATGGGGTGTGAATTATACCCCTAAGTCTCTCTAAAACAGATATTATTGCTGCTGTAAATATAGTGAAGTAGACTCATCAGGCAACTGCGCCATAGAGGATTAGTCCGTGTTACAAGTCATGCTTCACTCACGTCATCCTCGATCATTAGGTGCAACTTTAATATTCAGTTTCCCATTATTTCTCTAAGTGCCTAAGCATGAAGTCAAAGATCAAGTTTGTGAAGTTAGATGAAGTTAAAGATCAAGTTTGGTGAAGTTAGATGAAGTTAAAGATCAAGTTTGGTGAAGTTAGATGAAGTTAAAGGTCAAGTTTGTTGAAGTTAGATGAAGTTAAAGATCAAGTTGGGTGAAGTTACTGAAGGATTCTGTTGTGTCTCATGATCTGATTCTCAATTTTGTGTTGTAAATGACACAGATGGAATATGTTTTTTATGTTATATACCAGCCAGTAACACCAAGACTACTATTACCCAGCAAGAGATAAAAAAAGAGTTTTTATTATAAACTAAACTGTTGATATAGTGTCATGGTGAAGACTTGATCAGGGTGTGGTTCTCCCTCCCTCCCTCTTTATGGTAAAGGTCTCGGTTGATGGTGAGTGTGATTTATTTTTACCTCAGTGCGTTTTTCGGTTATTAGTGCAGGGTGATGCGCTCGCAGGTGGTCTTGGGATTTCGTTGATGTGGACATTATTTACGTGACAATAAATAAGAGAGAGACACACACACACACACATTTGAGAATATAACACCAGCAACTGTAGAGAGAAATACACAAAATGATAATATTGTACATCATAAATAAAGGATATATTAAGTGATACTCTGGGGCTACAAGCGAGTGAATAACCCTGTGTATTTATTTATTTTACAATGTATGGTTGTAAGATTATGGTGAATGATTAACACCAATATACAGTACAAATGTATGACACTTCTTGATGTTATAACAAAAATCAAGAACTTGGTGAGTGTTTTAATGTAATGTTTGCCGTACTTAGTATTGTTTCTGTCTTATCATTATTTATAATGCTATATAAATCACAACTCTAGGTGCATCACAACCCCAGATACTGTATGTGCTATATAACAACCATAGGTGCATCACAACCCCACGTGTGTGTTATTATGTTGAGCTGAGGGGGTTCACATAACTCTGCAGTCACCATTATCGGGTGCAGGGGTGACTGGGAACACAACCTGAAACACTACAACACACAATGGTGATGTTGTTTACAAGATCAACTGTCCATCTTGTAAAATACAGTCTTCAATTTGTAATGTTTGTTTTAAGTTGTGTCCAGTTCATATGCAAGAGACAAAGAGTTCAATTTACAACATGGAATCTAGTTAAGCTTTCAAAACATGTGCTGCTATTATAATAGGTTGGGCATCGTCAGCTTGCTCTTGGTGTAGGAAATGATATTATGTACTGTATATATACCTAGATAGAGAAATAGGTTGATATGCTATTTATTTTTAGATGAGATTAACAGCTTATTGGATATACTGTACAGCATAGGTACTGATAGACTGATGTAGAGGTCGTGTGTCAACAGCGAGTGCCTAAGTAGAGCTGAGATACTGTATTAGATGTTTGCCTCAAGTAGAAAAGAACACAATGTTTGCCAGTGAGCAATTCAGCCCGTTTATAGAGAGTTAAGTTTTGATCTCGGTGATTAGAACATAAATGAACTTATGTATTAAGCCATCCTGAGCACTACAGTACAGTACAGGAAAAATATTGTTGTGTTTATTACAGATGATACATAAACTTTTCATATTGAATGTTTACTGTAATAACCAGAATTATAGAATCATGAAATTTCTCAAAATGTTATAAGAGGAAGCTGGCTGGTCAAGAGTGCCAGGATGTGCTGTGGGTCTCTATTGGTCTTGTTGTCTGGCCAACATTGTGCTGCTTCTTAAACTAGATTGAGATCATACAATGTGTAGGTTGTCCTGGTGTAGTGTATAGGCTGTTCACACCAGGTAGACTGTTGAGTTAGACCTCAGCAGGTAGAACCTCTGTTGTAAGATGCTCCGGATTTTGAGTAAGATACTGTACTGTAGTTGTTGAAATGTTGACTACTTTAGTGCACACTAACAGGTAATAAGTAGCTATATGTAACATTGGTGCTAATAAAAACAAGAGTGATCAATATGTGTGTGTGTGTGTGTGAGAGAAAGGGAGAGTTAGGTATCGAATGCAATATTTAAGTATACATACAAGTATGTACTATACTTGATTTTTAAAATTGGGAAAATTATTCACAAACCCAAAATTGAGAAATTTTTGCCAAAAATTCTGAGCAAATTTCAGTTCCAGTTAACAGAGAGTTTAACTAATTAAGTACTTCCAGAGTAACACTTAAGCGCCAAAATTGTACCTCAGTAACCTATAGTTGGCGAGTAATTAGCATTGAAAAATGTCATTAAAATATTCCAAGCGTCATTACAACCACTACTTATCCTGCAATCGAATCTTGGACCACATATTCGGAATCAACATATATATATATATATATATATATATATATATATATATATATATATATATATATATATATATATATATATATATATATATATATATATATATATATATATATATATATATATATATATATATATATATATATATATATATATATATATATATATATATATATATATATATATATATATATATATATAGTTCGTGTAATTCACATCTTCAGGGGTGAGTGCAGACTAAGGAGTAATTATTGACAAGGCTAATATATACAGTACAGGTACTGTATATACATATACGTACATACAGTATTATAAGCTGACAGCTGGGGAGAGTGAACCATTTCACAACCAAGGACCTTCCTTTCTTAAAAAAGGAAATGTTTGTTATTATTTAGGTGTACAATACTGTACACTGAAGTACAGTACCACAAGTTTGTGGGGCTGGTCCCTGGCGACCATCAACTCATTTGTTTTATCCCGCCAGATTCAGACTCGTGAACCAGAAGCAGTTGACACTGAAGGATTATTCTGTCCATTCATGCATCAGATTCACTAGTTCTGAATCTCAGGGTTCATGGAGCAATAGAGGAAGCTACCAGACTTTTGTTTAAGACTGTACGTATGCTGTTGTGATGGCTGCATGTTGGGTGGATGATGTAAACATAATATATCTGAACTATAATTATAGTATTGCACCAGGTTCTACTCCCACATTTGTTGACTTTCAGTAATGTGGTAATTACTGAGGGAAATTTTTGGTAATCATTTATAGTAAATTAGGATTTAGAAAACATAACATGTGAGGCTGATAATACACTTGTGTGTGGAGGGAATATTTTTGTGGCCAGCATTTCATTTCTACAGTAGTGCCAGAACCAGTAAACATGTATTTAGATATTAGTGTAGAATGTGAGAAAAGTTAAACTTGTTGTAAGAATACATTGTAACAGTAATAGAATAATTTCTTGGTTCTGTAGATCATTTTGTAGTACAGGATCTTGGGGAACTCTTAAAGTTGACTGCTGAGTAAATTTAAGATTAAAAGATGTAATGTGGAACAGTTTTGTCTACTGATTCATAAGTTTAATGAAAGCAATGTAATGTGAAACAGTTTTGTCCCCCATAAAGGCGCCTGCTAGTTACAAACCTGATGTGTGTTGTACAATAGGCTGTCTCCGGTCCATTCAGCTCAGAGAGTTTCCACCATACTGTACTGTACAGGGCAGCATGCCATGGCCCAGACCACAAAGGAGGAATCTCTCTAGTGTGGCAAAATGGATCTGGAAGATTATAAAGTCAATTGGCTGCTGAAGAAGGTCAGGAAGTAATGATGCCAACTGTTGATAGAAGGATGTTGGTAGATACTCAGGGGACAGTGACCAGTTGTGTGTAGTCTAGACCGGTGATGTAGTTAAGGCCAAGATCAAGACCGACTGTACATCATTGGTAGTAACTTCCTCTGTTGTTTGTTACCAACTTTTTTATTGTTTACTGATTCCTGAAGTATAATTATTATTTGTATTGTAATTGAGATTTTGGAATATATTACGCCGAGTTAAATGTTTTTGTACGTTATGTTGAAGAGGATTGTGTGTAACAGTCTCTGATATTTATTGTATGAGTTATATGAAATTTAAAAAGGAATACATGCTAGTTGTAAATATTGTATATAGTTCTGTTATTTTAAAGGTTGACAAATTATTTTATATTTAGTCTACAATAGACACCTACTGGACTACTGCCTGGGAATGGTGCGAGGAGAAATGTACAGAAGTGTGATTGAGTTGACTTGTCTATACATTTTATTATGTTGAATGATTTATTGTTAGTTAATAATAGGATAAGTTTTGATTTATTTGCAGTATAAGTAAACCCCTTTTTAGGAATGTTATTTTAAGTGCCACTAATTTTTTTTAGGAATAGAGATTTTTATTTATGTTACTTAAGACATTAATCATAGTTAGCAGGGTAGCTTGTGTGTCTTGTGGTGTGTAGTGTATTAAGATTATTACAGATGTGCTGAAAGTTATTACTAAACTGATCTGAATTGGTAACTAGTCCCTGTTAGGACATCAGAGTTGTTTCTGTTTGCTGTCTGAAAGTGATTGGCAGCGTGAACTTTATCTCTCACTTCCCGGTATAATTAACTTTCGCTAATTTAACATAATTTTTATCTGACTTTTTCATTTCTTGTTCATATAAGTAATAAAAAATAGGAGAATAATACTAGCAGAGGTTTTGCATATACTGTAGTACTGTATAGGATACTGTACTGTACAAGTAGTTACCCCTATTGTGTTGTGTCGTATTGGTAGACTTAATTAATGCATATTAAACTGGGGACTAATTATTGGGGGTCTAATTTGATAGGACAGCTTCACAGAGATTCTAACTTTAATCAAAAATCAAGAAAATATTTAAGTTGGGAGATATGGAAGAGGATTAGATCAGATTGTGGGAGGATGGGGCACTGATGTGACCAGACTGGGTGGGTAGAATATTTTTATTGGAATGAATCTAATATTTAAGTGCCAACTGAGAGTTAAGAAGCAAAATGAATAAGGAAAGTTGAAGATGAATGAAGCTTTGATGATCCAGTATTTAATGAATAATAATTTAGATGCAGGAAACAATGATGGCGGACATTATAATGGAAGTAACCAATTGAAGGAACTGTAGATGACATTTTTAATGGTACACATATGAATTACCGACAGAAGGTTGAGAGAATTAAGGACTTGAGCGTTGATAGGGATTACTAAAGACAATAAATTAATTAATACAGGTACCGGTATATAGAGTCATTTTTTATTAAAGAAACTTAAATGAGTACTGTATTTTAGGATGTATCATAAACAGGATCCTAAAAATAAAGTCCTATCATATTATTGTGAAGGACATAAATATTCTACACAATGTTCAGACTATTCGTACTGATAGGAATTCCCAGTACAGTACAATACAGTACAGTTCAGTACAGTATACATTATTTATACATGTTTTGAGTCTCTTGTGTACAGTATACTGTAACTTAAAAATTTGTTATGAGTCTCTGATATCTTTTCCAGTTTGAGGGAGTTGTCGTTTGTATTTTTCAAGGATGTATTTTATGAGTACAGTACAAAGGCTGTTAGTCTCTATATTGTGAGCTCTGTTAAGAATGAGGTTGTGAGTACGGTAATGTGTGTTGTATATCTGATGCTTGTGAGAAATACATTTGAGGAATCCTGTACTGTATGATACAAGCAGTTATTGAGTAATATCTGTGTCGTGATTCACAGATACTGTACATATTTTATGAGGCCCTTTATGTTGGCAAGCTGACTTGTACGGTGAATCAGACACTGTTGCGAGTCATACATAGGTACTGATACATATACATGCATAGTGAGGTACCAGTATCAGGTACTGTATGTGAAGCTGATACATAGTGATTTTTTTAGGCATGAATCAATTTAACTCTGAGACATAAGATGCTTCTGATTTATACAAGGACTGATTATGAATTATAGGCGATACATATTGTTTGTGTCGTGTAATGTATAGTGACGGCCAGAAGACTTGGTAATACTGTAATCTGGGATCTGTGGAATTTTGTCCATGGGTGTATTGTAGACTTTAGGCCTCCATTATACAGTACATGTATATAAATATTTTGAGAGTACCAGTACAGTGTCACCTAGAATTGTATTTAGCTTAAAGTTTTATCAATATTATAATTGTATCACTTAAGATCTACCTTTACTGACAGGTTTTATGACATTATTGTACTTTCTAAGATTTTTGTGGTAATTTGAACATTTATTTAGAGGCTTAAGGTCCTCTGTGTGGCAGCCATGTAAAGAGTGTACTGTAGTAATCATTGACTCAGCCAGGACTTTAATGTTCACGAGCTCTGTCTCTCATCTCAGCCCTGCCTCTGGTTAATTATAAGTATACAAGGTAATTTGAGTTTTATCAGTAAGACTTAATTTTTATTTTCTCTGTTTTTACACTTGTTACCGAGCATGCAGATGTCGTGTGTGTGTGTGGTAGTGGAAGTGCTCGCAGCTTGGGGCTTTGGTTGTATGGCCTCCTTGGTCTGAGTGATGTTGGTTGAGGCGTGTGGTGCATCATGGCTCACACAGGTATGATGTGCATTGTATGTAATGCTTTTGTGTAAAGTTGCAGGAATGGAGAGCTACTAATTCACATACAGTACAAGATAGTAGCCAAGAGTGTAAGATAACTTGAAGGTTACCGATTGTGAAGTGACGTAAGAATCTCTCCAGGTTGAGATATCTTATTGTATAATTCTAAAGAGAAGTTTTTATGGTGACATTATAGTCATATGTATTTTGAATAGATTATATTTGGGTAAAAATACATTTCAAGGGCAGCAGAATTTTGTTGTGTATTGTTAATGTCTCATTGATTGTATGTACAGTTATGGACAAAAATAATTGAGCAGGGAGGGAATGTAAGCCACGTCTGTCTCATAATTAAACAAAAGAATCAATTTGTGGTGTGGAGAAAATTATTGCGGACTTTTAATTGCCACTCATATGCAGTGGTGTGCCAAGTGTCCACCTGCCCCTACCCTCCCATACACCACCTGCCTCCCTCCCTCCCTGTCTATTGAATTCTTTTTGTCTGCAACTATGCCATTATTTCTGGCCTTAGACAAGGAGCATAGCACAAGTGCTTTAATAGTGATGCTCATGAAGAGATGTAAAGCTCATTCCAGTTTTGCTCATAACTCTGTATCAGGTTCTTAATATTACTTTTCATTGTTGTGTATTATGACTATCAATGATGGATATTCATTTTTAGCTCAACAGCATGAATACAAACGACCTTACGCCACCCCTGAGGTCTTATTGTTACCATCATCATCATCATTGAGAAATATGTATTAGTCATTTGTGTTTAATATTTTGTCAGTCCTAGTTCAGTAACCCCCTAATCCAGGTCATGTTGTAGTTACCATGTTTCACCATTGTGTTGTCTGTACTACCCTCTTGTTGTTTTATATATATGTGTGGTTCATACTGATGATGGTTTTTTGTGTTGCTCTCTGGTGGGTGTACAGTAGTAGAGATTTTCTGGGTCAGCAATACAATAGTGTGTGTTTGTGTGTGAACAGGAATACAGTACAGTAAACCCTTGCTATTCGCATGGGTTAGGTTCACAGGAAAGCCGCGAATAGCAACTTATACTACCTTAGTGCCACTACTTACCTTCCTTATGTGGAAGTTTGGAACTTGATGAAGTTGTGTATTGTACATGGGAGACATCTGGTTACTGAAGCTTAGGGGGATCATCAGGATCACTGTTAGAAGAGGGTAATGCAGTGGTGGTTGGTGGAGGGGCCTTTTACGTTTCACTCCATTAGCATAACTAGCACTGCTTTTAGGGGCCATTTTCACACAGAACACTAAAGTTTTCAGAGTACAACACGAGATGCTGCATCACAGGCAATGGTTGAGCGCGAACAGAGGGAGAGGAGATGCTGCAGCCACATGGGGTGATTTGTTGAGCTGAAGGAGAGGCTCACAAGCTAGCCACCATCTGCTTACTGTGGAAATTACAAATGGCAAGGGTTTACTGCACAAGGTGACCGCAAAAGAATCTTACTTATAGCACAGATAAATAATACAGTACATATATACAGTAGTATATTTCACATAGTAATACATATATAAATAATATATACCAGTATATAATATTACACATCATTTAATGCACATAAATAGTATATGCAATACATATAATATTATCTATTGAATATGTATAATTTGTATGATTCTTTTGTGGATGCCCCAGGGGGTATATAGCAGTGTCAGGGATGTTGGCTTGTAAAGCAATGATGCTATCCATTGTAAACACATAAAGTAAGATATTGTACGTCTCTGAAGGTGGTGTCTCCTCCTACAGTACTGATCTTGTTGCCTACTTCACGTACAACTCACAGCTTCAGTGCTCTAGTTTACTACTACAAGTGTACCACAGTCTTGTAGAGTCCAGAGTCTTGGCTCACCATTATCACCTTTTAGACTCACACGAGTCGTAACTCAGCACCGTAGACTCATTTTTTCACAGCTTTTGTGAGTCTTGTTATTAACAGGTCATATCAGAGGTGGGAGTGGGCAGCACACTCTTGTTAGGAGTGTGTGTGTTGTGTGTGTGCATACTTACACACAGATACACCCAAGTTTCAAAATCAGTATCATGCTCACTCTGAACCTCTGATATAAACCCTTTAAATGTTTATTGAAGTAATATAATAGACTTTTATTAAAACATTACATCTAATGTTTATTATTATTATTATAATTATTATAGTTGTTATTATTATAATTATTGTATTTGGAATGTTTTCCTACCATAGAACATTAATAAAGATGACATAAGATAATGTTTTCCTATTTATAATCCTGTGGTAGAGTATTGTACAGTGTTAGATGACTTCTGTTGAATTCATGGTTGAAGTAGATTAGTGTTTCCAAGGACAGTACAGTGTAGAACTTCGATGTAACAGAAACTTTTGTTTTACTATAAGTTTGTTTATATCAAACTTCATCTTCTGTCAGCACATACAACCTGCACTTTAGTCTTGCAGTTGTATTTTATTCCATTTAATATCTCGTCTTTTAGTGATGCCATAACTTTGTATTACATTTTTGGTGTGGTAGTGTTGTGTGGTGTGTCATGTGGTAGGTTGTGTAGTGTGTCATGTCATAGTGTTGTGTGGTAGTGCTAGTGGTACAGTTAAGAGGTAATGTTACATAGCTGGTTCACGAGATTGATGCTCGACAACTAATATAAAAAATACTCAAGTTTTTATCTTTGTTATCACAACTCTCATTAGGTCTGCCTTTGTCCTCTACCACCACTACCACTATGACTAGCACTACCACTGCTACCACCACTACTAGCACTGCCACTGCTACCAGCTACCACCACTACTAGCACTACCACTGCTACCACCACTACCAGCTACCACCCCTACTAGCACTAGCACTGCTACCACCACTACTAGCACTACCACCTCTACCACTACTACTACCACCATCAGCATCCCTATCATCACTACCGGCATCTCTTATCATTTTGCATTAACCTAACCAAACATTAACTGCATAATATAACCAAATATCAATAAATAACTTAAATATTAGTATGCATTAGCAGACATTTGAACCAGACATGAGACATAAACCAGCATGAGATATAATAAACCTGATCTTATACAGTCTGTGTTTGGTTCTATAAAGGTAACTTAAAAGACATCATATTCTCCATTAATATATTGTGATGATTACATTTATTATAGCTGTACAAATTATAGGTTGGTGAAGTCAGTCCATGTTGTAATGATTATACTCTTCTATTATGATAGGTTGGTGTTAAGTTTTTGGTAAAGTTAGAATTTTTTTAGTTTTTTATTTTACTATGTTTAATGAGTGGATCTGCTGAGATAGTAATGATATGGTTAGGTTAAATTAAGTTCAATTAGGTTAGATTTAATTAGATTAGGTTAGAATGAGTAAAATTAGGCTAGATCAAGATCTTTTATAACCTGGACCCATTTGACCACATACCAACAATATTCATGAGACAGAATAGTCAAATAAACACACTAATACCACACAGGTGTTGGTGACAGGTGGCTCTTGCCAATTACTAAAATTACACAGTATACCTGATGATTGCACCACCCTAGCTTATTTCACATGATTCAACTAATACCTGAAGGTGTTTGGTTAAGGTGTTTAGGTTAGCATCAGGGGATTACATTAGGCTATGTTAGCATCAGGGGGTTACAATAGGTTGTTAGGTTAGCATCATCATTTACAGTAGGTTGTTAGGTTAGCATCATCATGTTACAATAGGTTGTTAGGTTAGCATCATCATGTTGCAATAGGTTATGCTAGGTTAGCATCATCATGTTACAATAGGTTGTTAGGTTAGCATCATCATGTTGCAATAGGTTATGCTAGGTTAGCATCATCATGTTACAATAGGTTATGTTAGGTTAGCATCATCATGTTACAATAGGTTATGTTAGGTTAGCATCATCATGTTACAATAGGTTATGTTAGGTTAGCATCAGCATGTTAAATAAATGTTTATACTAAGATGATAATTAATGGAAATTAGAAATAATAACAAATGAATAACTGACATATTTAACTCTAATTCTAACGTTAACTTACAAAATTCTCTCCAAACAGCCAAGGTTAAAGCGAATTCAAATGACTTATACTTTATATGCATCTGAAGAATAACTTACAATAACTTTACATCAGATAACTAATTCAGTATTTAACAGTGATTTAAGTAACATCAAGTACCGGTACATTATCATAGTAATTTAGTAATATCAGATTGGTCCTTATTAAGGTTTATTATTAGTTTTACAGTGAAAACTCCATATAATGGACTTTTCTCCCTATGTAATCCTTTAGTTGGAAGGTTTTACATCATACAGACCCTTGATATAACAGAATTTCATCTCTATATAGTCCGTTAAATAGAGGTTTCACTATATTCGATATAAATTAGGTTTGTATTCAAATTGTACCATACATCAAAATTTTGTACCCGTACAGGTTGGAACTCACTAGTCCAGGAAGCTTGGGACCAGACCGGTTCCGGATTAGCAAAAATTCCGAACCATCGTAGCTGAGGTTAAAAAAAAAGGCAAAATAATGCATAAGATGTACTATTGCCTGTACTGCCTAATTTCTTCAGTATAGATACCTTTTCTAAAATAGTTAATGTCACATGATTACGTTTTACCACATTACAACTACTTCCACTGCTTGCTGGTCTCTTACGAGGCATAATTAGGGGTAAATTATAAGTATTTAAAGGTAAAATAGTGGCAACAGCCACTAGAAGTGAGCTATGACACTGTCCTGAACTATCGAAGCTGCTGGACTATCAGCTCCCGGATTAGCGGGATCCAACCTGTATCAAGAAGAGTCACACACAAAAATATATATACTGTAGTCAAGTGGTGAGAGGAAGATGCCATTTCAGAAAAAGAAATATGTTCAAAGACATTTACAACAGAAAGGTTGACCCAATTTATTAGCTGTAGTGTAATACGTTCAGACTTATTTTATAGATCCCAAAGGGTATTATATTCAGTATTTAATTTGTTAATTATTATTAAAACAGTAAAACCATTAGGGTCATTGAGGCGTGGCTGAACCTGTCCACAAAGTGCTCGATAACAAACACTATTAAAACAATATACCTAATAAGTGTATAGCCGGCTATATTTGGCTACATTTGGGTAATTAGTCGGACCTGCTGAAACATGGTCTCAGGCAGAGGTGAGGAAACTGGCCCTCGGGTCATTTTTGGGCCACCACGGATCACAGAGTCACTTCATTTGCAAAGTCATGTCCAACTCAAAACACTAGCCACAGGATTGTACTGGGATATATGTTCCAGGGTAGCAGTTATTAGCATTAGCAATAGTAGATGACCCCAAACAACCTTTTCGATTTTGATTCACCCCAACAGTTTCCCATCACTCATAGTCTAGTCTCAATGGCACGTTGTTCTGTGGATTACGACCATCACTTTCACAAGTGCTTCAGCGTCTTCGGAATAAAATCTTGGAGAAGAACGAGAATTTGGAGTTCTTTGAGCTATGCACATCCTCTTCCTCGACTCCTCTGATTATTTCCATCTCATCCCCGATCATCTCGATGTCTTTCTCACCCTCATTATTGATCTCATTTTCCATCTCACCTTCGTTATTGATCTCATTTTCCATCTCACCTTCGTTATTGATCTCATTTTCTGCCTTATCCTCATTATTGATCTCATTTTCTGTCTCATCCTCATTATTGATCTCATTTTCTGTCTCATCCTCATTATTAATCTCATTTTCTGTCCCACTGTCGTTCTTGCTTTCGTCATCTGCTTCATCTTCATTTTTGGTCTTGTCCAGATTGGCAGGCTTTCCGTCATGGACCTGGACGAGGGTGGCAGGTTTCTTGGCCGCTAGGACCCCGGCGGTGGGTAGTCGAGCCACGATGGACCTGGGTATGTAGCCTTGATTCTTGGTCCTTATCACTTCCACGAACCACCAGTCTTTACTCCTGTTGACCAGATAATGGGGCATATTGAGAGGCAATTTGGGGACCTGTATGAGGCTAGTGGAAGTGCTGGGATGCTATTTGGGGACCTGTATGAGGCTAGTGGAAGTGTTGGGAGGCTATTTGGGGACCTGTATGAGGCTATTGGAAGGAGGCTATTTGGGGACCCTGTAGGAGGCTAGTAAGTGCTGGGAGGCTATTTGGGACCTGAGGCTAGTGGAAGTGCTGGGAGGCCAGTGGAAGTGCTGGGAGGCTATTTGGGGACCCACATGTGAGGCTATTGGAAGTGCTGGGAGGCTATTGGGGACCTGTATGAGGCTAGGTGGAAGTGCTGGGAGGCTATTTGGGACCTGTGGCTATTGAAGTGTTGGGAGGCTAGGACCTGTATGAGGCTAGGTGGAAGTGCTGGGAGGCTATTTGGGGACCTGTATGAGGCTATTGAAGTGCTGGGAGGCTATTTGGGGGACCTGTATGAGGCTATTGGAAGTGTTGGGAGGCTATTTGGGGGACCTGTATGAGGCTAGGTGGGAAGGAGGCTGGGGACCTGTGGAGGCTATTGGAAGTGCTGGGAGGCTATTTGGGGACCTGTATGAGGGGTGGAAGTGCTGGGAGGCTATTTGGGGACCTGTAGGAGGCTATTGGAAGTGCTGGGATGCTATTTGGGGACCTGTATGAGGCTATTGGAAGTGTTGAGAGGCTATTTGGGGACCTGTATGAGGCTATTGGAAGTGTTGGGAGGCTATTTGGGGACCTGTATGAGGCTAGTGGAAGTGCTGGGATGCTATTTGGGGACCTGTATGAGGCTATGAGGCTATTGGAAGTGTTGAGAGGCAATTTGGGGACCTGTATGAGGCTAGTGGAAGTGCTGGGATGCTATTTGGGGACCTGTATGAGGCTAGTGGAAGTGTTGGGAGGCTATTTGGGGACCTGTATGAGGCTATTGGAAGTGTTGGGAGGCTATTTGGGGATCTATATGAAGCTGGTGGATATTGGGAGGCTAGTGTGAATGTTGGGTAGCTATTTGGAACCCTTCACATTACGTGAAGCTAGCAGAATTTTATTTGAGACAAGTGAGGTGCTATGAGAGAGAGAGAGAGAGATATCTTTCACTCACTTTCTGTTCAGCAGTAACATCTTGTCACCCTTTAGAACAGTGACTTCATTGGGCGTGCGACTTTTAAAGTAACGGAGAGCTATAAGGAGAGTGATGACCGTCTTGGTAGGAGGAATGGGATCACTCTTATCTTCTACCTCATCACCAGCTTTTGACGTGTTGCCATCTTTCCCTTCTGTTAAATCCTCGTGTTTGTCATTTTCTGCCAATTACACAAAACATATCAAATTTATTAAACATATTTGATGTTTTCTGTGTATTAAATGTGTTTGTTTTTAGTACAGTGGTCAATGTTGTGATCCATTCTTTTATAACAGGTAATTAAGATGATTTACCAGCCAAATCCAATGTGATTTAATTGGTTAGGTTAAATTTAGTTAAGTAGATGTGTCTAAATGATGAAACTTGAGTAGAAAATTTCCTCTCTGAAGTTTATAGAGAAAATACAAAATTATGGGTTAAAATGGACCGCCATATTGACCATAATAACTATACTGTACCTATATAGTCATGTTCTCTAATCATTAAAAACAAAATAAATTTAAATAAACTTAGAAAATAAATTAAATATAAAGGAGTCTAAAATAATTCACAAATACTGTAAATGTTACTAATATTTTTTAGAAACATTTATATTTTATTAGCTGTTATACTTTATTAAACACTAACAAATGCCGGGGTAATGTTCACTACAGGTTCTTATTAAAAACTTTACTGAACGATGTTTACATGGGCGTCCGATGGAAAGACTACAAGTAGGATTAAGTTAAGGAGATCTGAGAAAAGTGGGTACTAAACGAAATTAGACCCCCATTATAACCCCTTCAGTAACAGCTGTCTTAAGGGGACCAACTGTTATGTTATGCTGATAATTCCTGTAGATGAGAGAGAACGGAGTCAAAATACGTGATAGATTTTCATTGCTATTAAGAATTCTAGACTTGAGTAATCTTTATCACTTAATGTCTATTTGTCTATCACTGAATATCTATCTATCTATCTATCTATCTATCTATCATTGTACAGGGTCAGGTTAGAACATAAACCAGTAGAATCATCAGAGTCAGAGCGGCAACATGAACAACATGAACAACATGAACAACTGGCCTTCAGTCCCATGATGGCGGGGGCGTTCTTCTGTAGGTCTTAAAACTTATCTTCTTTTTTAATACTTTATCGACCACTTGGTGTTTTAATGTAACTTATTTATTCACTTCTTCAATATAAAAAGAAATAAAAAAAAAATTTTGGGTTGTGAGGTAGTTAGGTTGCTAGTCGCGCAAATGATCGGATTGGAGTTTGATTCCAGTGTGGGTGAGTTCCTGCTCCATGGACTCTCATTAGTAGCTACAGCTTTTCAGTGTTCAGTATGTAGTGACGGAAGCACATTGTCCAGTGGCAGAGACAGTACTTAGGCAACAGTAGTCCAGTGTACTGCGCACATCATTGTCATTCCTAAAAACCCCATTTAATTAATATTACGCTATTTAACATTCAAATCCACCGCGCTTGTAGAATCTCAGAAAACGGGAAACATTGTTAAAGGATAACTCGCCTACCCATGTGCCTAGACCATCGACATGCTACCAAGAAGAACTGTGGTTAGGTAGTACCAAAAATGAACTGAAGTGAGTAGAAGGAACATTTGAAAGGATTAAGACAGGTTGTGGTTTCACCCTTCTTTCCCTTATCGATCTGGTCAATAAAAAACCTAACCCAATGCCTAGTCCACTCTGCACGCTACCTAACGAGCTACATGCTGTCCAGAGGGGGTCTGGTGGCAGCGACCCTTAGAAATTAAGATTAGAGTTAAGTATTCCCCCTTAGGATTAGTGACCCCAGTCTGGCAGTATACCAGCACTTAATTATATCTTTTCTTTTTTCTTTTATCCTCTTCACAACTGATCGGCTCGTTAGCCGCTTGGGCGATCGGTCACGTCTGTTACGTACTGTTGGCAAGTACTGGGCATGCACCAGCTCCTGAATGTATACCTGAACCTGGCGGTCATTAAATGCCACAGAGTCTTTAGCGAATTCCACATGTCTTCAAGTGTCATTAAAAGGTCGAGATTCAGTCCCAAGTGAGTACCGCGTTATGTATCGTCACTCGTCATTTGAATTTGGCATATAGTATATGCCGTCGCTTAAAACACATATACCATCACGTGAAACACATATACCGTCACTTAACACCCATAATTATACTGTCACAGAAGACCCAAAGAGCGTGCACGTAGTAATATCAGGAACAACACAGCCACAACAGCAGCTACCAAACATTTCTTGCATGCTCCCTTCCACCACCAGGATGTTACCGCTGATATGACGGTCTTTTTCAGGTTAGCCAGAGTGACACATCCGTTAGCTTGGCTCGCCTCGCTTGTCTGAAGCCTAACTCATTTCTTTATTCACCCGTTTCCCTTTTGCTTAATCTTAATTACTCTGTTAATTATACTGTATTTACGTATCGTCTTCGTAATTAGCTGATGGTCAGTAGGTTACAGTTTTTCGTTACGGACTGCTGGTTGGTGTTGGGTACGTAAGGTTAGGTTAGGTTTTTCTGAGTGTTAATTATTTCTGGTATTTCTTGTTGGTTCCGTATTAGTGTAAGACGTACAGTACATAAATTTTGTCCCCTGGCGTCACCTGGCAGCTTTATTAATGGTGCGGCTTATCAAGTGTTTATTTATTAATTAATCCCATAATTCATAAGTACACGTGTACGAGAATTTATCTATATACAGGTTCACTTAAGCAAAATGGCATCGAAATTGTACTTAGACATTACCATAGATAGATAAGTTCTTTAATTTTTTTACTGAGATGAAAATATAACTTGCTTTTTTTTATACTTTTATCCTCTTCACCACTGATCGGCTCGTTAGCCGCTTGGGCGATCTGCCACGTCTCTGTTACTCTACGTGTCTTTGCGAGTTTCTAGTAAAGGTGTCTTATTTTATTTATCATTTTACCAATTACCAGAAAGAAACCGGAATTCGGGAAACCTGTGATGTAGTGAAGGTGTGTCACCCTTCTCACGTGTGTCTCAGTCAAGTAGGACTCCTACCCTGGACATAATTGTGTGTGTTATCGCCCCCCCCCCCTGGTTAAATTGACAATGTATATCGATGAATTAATGTGATTTGTATGACGATTTTTCTGAATAACTACAGTATCTATCTATCTATCTATCTATCTATCTATCTGTCTGCCGAGCTATCTTGAGGTTGATGCTTTGGAATGACAGAAAACTAGGTCGATTTAAAGAGTAACTCAACTAATATTTGTACATCCAACCGCACAACTTAACTCCTATATTTCGTACATCAACTAGTAACTAATTAGTATCATATATTTTTTAAACATGACGCTAGTTAGTGCCGAGTGACAAAAATAGGGCTCAGGGCTGATACGATGACGTTAGTAAGCGTAAAAGTCACTTCGCCTTCCTCTGATATGACGGTGGGGACTCGCTCACCAGAAGAGTGGAAGACAGGGTGTGCATGTCCCGTCTGTCTCTGCCTGTCTATTTGTCTTTGTATATATCTATTTGTCTCGTTTTATAATCTATCTCTACTTATTTGTTAATATATTTGTATTTATCTAGTTTACACACATGTATATCTACTGTATTTTCTTATATTTCCAGCTATATGTGTACAGTACATATGTATCTACTTATATCTATCTATCCGGTGTAGTGGACCACAAGTTACCCCGGCCCGGTGTAGTAATAGTATTTGTAATACTTTAATAATATTATTATTAATTATTGTTATTATTATTATTATTATTATTATTATTATTATTATTATTATTATTGTTATTATTATTATTATTAATATTATTATTATAATTATTATTATTGTTATTATCATTTTCATTGTGACCACGCAGAAATCTTTTTAAATTAAGACCCTAATTACCAGGTGTGAAAAATAGGTAAATGTTCACCACGACACAAGTGTATGTAGTGTACATGTGCGTGTGTGTGTGTGTGTGTTTACCAGTGGACAGTCGTGAACTTACATAAGCAATGTATAATATGTATGTGTGGGTGTGTATGTGCGCGTGACTGTACATATGTTTTAATGTGTGTGTGTGTGTGTGTGTGTGTGTGTGTGTGGCAACACCTGTTACCCAAACTCACCTGCCTTATCACCGAATCTCTCTCACTCACTCTCACACTGCTCAAGGTATTGGATATTTGGACCCATATTCTAGAACGGGGTGGTAATATCGACAATATTTACCTAGATTTTGCCAAGGCTTTCGACAGTGTACCCCACGAAAGGCTGAAAATCAAACTGGAAGGGTACGGAATTCGGGGAAATGTCCTAGCGTGGATAGAAGACTTTCTACATGACCGCAAGCAATGTGTGGTGATTAATGGCACGAAATCGTCATCTGTACCTGTAACAAGTGGGGTACCGCAGGGTAGTGTATTGGGCCCGCTGTTGTTTGTTTGTTTCATAAATGATATGCCTGACGTTGTACACTCCTCCATACAAATGTTTGCCGATGACGCCAAGTTATTTCGGGAAATTAAGAACCAAGCGGACTGTGAAGAGCTGCAGAAGGACCTCTGTGGGCTCCAGGAATGGTCGAAGGAATGGCTGCTGAGATTCAATGTCACGAAGTGTAAGAGGATGCACCTGGGGCGTACCAACGGTAAGGAGGCGTACCATATGTCCCAACGGGATGAAGAAAATGTACTAGTTGAGACTGTGTGTGAGAAGGACCTAGGTGTGTATGTTGACAATGAGCTGAAGTTCTCGGGCCATTGTGAGAAGAAGGTAAATCAGGCAAATAAATTATTGGGTCTTATAAGAAGGTCGTTCAGATATCTAGACGGTCCGTCCCTCGTGACGATCTTCAGGAGTGAAGTGCTTCCCCATCTGGAGTACTGTCACCCCATCTGGTCCCCGAGATATGCTAGGGACTGTCAGTTGGTTGAAAATGTTCAAAGGAGGGCCACCAAGCTGGTGCCTGCACTTCGGCATCTCAGCTACCCTGCGAGATTGGAGCGCCTGAACTTGCCTAGCTTATACTACAGACGGGCAAGGGGGGACCTAGTTGAGGTTTATAAGCATCTCAGGGGGCACTACTCAGTTGAGTGTCCTTACTTGGAGCTGGCGGACGCTCGCCCCACAAGGGGTCACAGCTCAAGATTGAAGAAGCCGCAAGTCCGGAAAACCGTGAGGGCAAACTTTTTCGGAGTGAGGGTTGTAAACTCTTGGAACAATCTACCAGAAAGTGTTGTGACGGCACCGAGTGTGAGCTCTTTCAAGAGAAGACTTGACCAACACTGGAGCGGGTTCAGGTACATTCAGGAGCCGGTGCATGCCCAGTATTTGCCAACAGTGCGTGACAGAGACGTGACCGATCGCCCGGGCGGCTAGCGAGCCGACCTTTTGGTGAAGAATATAAAGGAAAAGAGTCGTGACCGATCGCCCAAGCGGCTAACAAGCCGATCAGTGGCGAAGAGGATAAAAGTGAAAAGTAAAAGGCTCTCTCATGCACACGATAAGACTAATATTCCTCATTAGTAAAAAATACGTAAAACAAATAAAGTTAACAGCATAATTAGTGTAATTTTCGTAATGGTGATGCAAGAGTACGATTATTAGCTTCAATACCGTAATTATACAGGCACTTCTGTAATTGTAACTTAAATAGCGAAATTTTACTGTATGTAGCGGAATTATAGCTTAAGTAGCAGAGTTGAAGATTAGTAATAGGATTATAGCGTAAGTAGCGGAATTATAGCTTCAGTAGCAGAGTTGAAGATTAGTAATAGGATTATAGCATAAGTAGCGGAATTAGAGTATAATTAACAGAATTATTTTTACTTTACTTTTATCCTCTTCGCCACTGATCGGCTCGCTAGCCACCCGGGCGATCGGTCACGTCTCTGTCACACACTGTTGGCAAGTACTGGGCATGCACCGGCTCCTGAATGTATCTGAACCCGCTCCAGTGTTGGTCAAGTCTGGTCTTGAAAGAGCTCACACTCGGTGCCGTCACAACACTCTCTGGTAGATTGTTCCAAGAATTTTCAACCCTCACTCCGAAAAAGTTTGCCCTCACAGTTTTCTGGACTTGCGGCTTCTTCAATCTTGAGCTGTGACCCCTTGTGGGGCGAGCGTCCGCCAGCTCCAAGTAAGGACACTCGACTGGGTACTTTTACTTGTGAAATTATAGCGTACATATCTTAATCACAGTGTAAAGTAAGTAATTTTAAGTATCAGAATTATAGCGTGAGCAATGAAATTATAGTGTTGCCACTAAAATTATAGAGTAATTGGCAAAATCATACTATCACAAGCGAAATTATACCTTAAGCCTTGAAATTACGATGAAAATTGGGGAAATTACACAATAAACACCGATGGCGTGACGTGATTGGTGTAATATTATACCGTCAAGACGCGAATTATGACAGTAATAAGTTAAATGTGTTGTAAATAACAAAATCACACGATAGTTTTAATGCATAAAATGTAAATCTGTTGAGGGAGGAAAACGTCTTGAACAGCGGGAAATTGGTCGTGGGTGCTGTAGATTTGGCAGTGCAATACAGGGTGATTTATCCCATCTGAAATTAGACAAATTTCAGGGATGATTACTTTAATCTGTTCTTCGTGGCCCCTTCTTTCTGCTGAAGTAAATTCGAAATCAGTTCTTTCCTTGCTCTCCAGATTTACATTTTATACATTATAACAATCGATTTGGTGAAACTTCAGTAGAAGATAAACTAGAAATTAAAAAAAATGAGTCCAAAAGACGCGTTTGTTTTATTTTCACTTGAAAGTATCCATAAATTTATTTGTTTAAAGTAAGTCACAACGTAGTGAAGTTACCCCTGTATAAATAATTTATTTACACATTCTCTCAGGTGCCCGTTTTCTGTAATAAAACTGGCACAGTGCCTGTGAGGGGAACTCTATTGTATTGATTGTGACTGTTACTCAGTACACACCCGGGCTCACCTCTGCCACACACACACACACACGTGTACTGTGTTCAACACTAACGTGTCACTCTTATTGTGCTGTCCTGTCTGAAAGAAATCTGAATGAGAAAGTTAGAGACGCTTGGCTTGTGAGAGCTGGTGGAGGATTACCGCAAAGGATGGAGTGAAATGTGTGAAACGTGACGAAACACTGAGTGGAGGAAGAGGGGGTGGTGGAGGCGATGGCTGTGCCAAGTCAGTGATAGCTGGTGACGGAGGCGCCTCACATATGAGGCGTCAGCTGGCGGAGTAAAACACGTGTATGGCGCCAACTGGTGATGCTGGCACCACATAGGTGCAATACATTATTTGTTTACCTGCTGAGTATTAAAAGGTTTGCACGTGTCAATTCGCCCGTTGTAGTTGTTTAGGAGAACGACACACAGTTGTTTATGAAATTATCCTCAATGTAAATAATATTTTGAGAGAACTATTGGGTTATACCTGAATAAACCAAATTACTGTTTACCATTGTTTATATACCTGCACCTGTTTGACGAGTTTGCTTTGCATGACTATAATAGACTTCACAGGAAAGGATAAGAGCTTTTTGAAGACGATAATTGTAACCCCTAGAGTACCATAATAATGCTTCGAGTACGATAAAAACATCCTCTATGAAAACATGATAAAGAATGACTAACACGAATTCGTACTATTAATTTAACACGAAACTAAAAGTGTACAAATAAGATTATCTCCTTCCCAACTTATTTTCACCTGAAGAATATCCACCCCAGCTTATTTCACCTGAAGATTAACTACCCTAACGATACTAAGAGGGATGAGGTGAGTTTAAGTTAGCGTTAGGGTGGTTAATCTTCAGTTGAAATAAGCTAGGATGGATATTCTTCAGGTGATACTATTAATTACAGAAATAGTCAAGATACAACTCCTAATTTACACATAACACCCTACTTTAACTAGATACATTCACTTAACTAATTAGGAGACAAAATTTGTATAACTGACCAGAATATTAAATTTATATGCTGATAGTTATCGTAATAATAGTTGTGGTAAAAAAAAGTAAAAGTAGAAATAGTTAGTAATGGTAAAATAATAACAGTAGCAATTTATTATTATTATTATTCGTAGTACTTGTTGCTGTAATAATTATGATAATAATCGCTGCAGTGGTAACAAGCGAGAGGCGAGGACAAACAGTCACTCAAATATCGTAGCGAATAACGGAGATAGTGAGAGATAGAGAGATACAGATAAGAGCAGAGAGATAGTAAAGATGAGTGTATATCTATCTCTCTTATCTCTATCTCTCTGCCTCCCCCCACCATTATCTCTTCAAGTTATGGGCGTTTTGTAAACAGGTTATGACGTCACCAGTGTATGCATGTTTGTGTGTGTGTGTCAGCTGATTGTGTGTATTTGTCAGCTGATGGTAAAGTGTGTCAGCTGATCATGATCCTCTCCCTGCGTTTGTTTACACTGATCAGCTGATCCTGAAACAGTTTGTGTCAGCTTGTAGTGTCAGGTGATGGTACAGTGTGTCAGGTGATGGTACAGTGTGTCAGGTGATGGTACACTATCTATGAGTTCTCTACAGCATGATAATGACCGACTGACTATCTTGCGCCAATGACCAGATAACAGCAGACAATGGCATCAGTCCTCAGTTTGACGTCTTGCAGTGAGGTACAGTTTCTGTCAATCTGTCTGTCTGTATCTACGTCTGTCTATCCCTGCCTCTAGTGATATTAGAGAGAGAGTTAAATGTCCTCCGGTTTCCGCAAGACATCGTGACAGTTTTAGTGTTTGTTTATGCAACAGGGTACTGCTAGTGTTAACGTAAAGTACAGCTAATTATTACAGCGTCCATGTTTCAGAAGGTTGACCTGCATTGTAACATGTGGTGACGGATACGTTCTCTTAACAGCACAGGGCAGAGGATGAATCACACGGTGCTGGTGACGGGCGGCGCGGGGTTCGTTGGGTCACATACAGTGGTGGAGCTGCTGCTGGCGGGTCATCAAGTTGTAGTAGTGGACAACTGCGTCAATAGTGCCGCGCCCCCTGCCAACATCGCTCCCCTGCCCTCCGTCAACGGTGGGCATGACAAGGACGACACTGTACCCTCTGTCAACGGCGGGCATGACAAGGACGACACTGTACCTTTTGTCAACGGTGGGCATGACAAGGGCGACACTGTACCCTCTGTCAACGGTGAGCATGACAAGGGCTCTCCCGCCCTTCTGACCAGGAGAGGCGTGAAGCACCTGCCCCCGTCCCTAGCTCGCGTACACACTATCACGGGGAAGGAGGTAACCGCCTTTTACACGGTGTCCCTCTTAGACCGCCCAGCACTGTCTCAAATCTTCGTTAAGGTGAGGGAGGCTGTCTGTCTGTCTGTAACTCTTCCTTATCAAAACAAATCATCCTTGAATTCCAGCCTAATATTTATTATCTCCATTGAGTATATTTTTGAACTGTATAATAATCTTAAATCATGGATTATTTTGTTACATTTATTCCTTACTTACCTCCATACCTTACCTACCCTCTCTCTCCCTCCCTCCGCCACACAGCATAAGGTAGACGTGGTGATCCACTTCGCGGCGCTGAAGGCTGTGGGTGAATCAGTGGAGATGCCGCTTACTTACTATGTCAACAACGTCACGGGTACTCTTACACTGCTGGAGGTAAGTCTCTCTCTCTCTCTCTCTCTCTCTCTCTCTCTCTGTAGGTAGCATAGTGTCTTGTCTAAAATACTTAAGGTCTGGTAGTACTGAATTATGTTAACACTGTCTTAACACCCTGTAACACTACCTTAACACCCTGTAACACTGTCTTAACACCCTGTAACACTGTCTTAGCACCCTGTAGCACTGTCTTAACACCCTGTAACACTGTCTTAACATCCTGTAACACTGTCTTAGCACCCTGTAACACTGTCTTAACATCCTGTAACACTCTTAACACCCTGTAACACTGTCTTAACACCCTGTAACACTACCTTAACACCCTGTAACACTGTCTTAACATCCTGTAACACTCTTAACACCCTGTAACACTATCTTAACACCCTGTAACACTGTCTTAACACCCTGTAACACTGTGTTCGCCCTTAGGTGATGAGCGAGGCTGGGGTGAAGAAAATCGTCTACTCTTCGTCCGCCACAGTCTATGGGACCCCTCAGTACTTACCTACGGACGAGCGTCATCCAACAGGCCAGGGCGTCACTAACCCCTACGGACACACCAAGCACTTCTGTGAGCAGATTATGAAGGACCTCGCCACAGCAGACAAGGTACGTGGTCATATTACTACGTTACCGTAACCTTCAGAGAGTGTTACTGGGATAAAATTTGATGTTACGAGTGACTGATATACTATTAACATTGTGGGGGGTGTTATTTGTGTTACATTCACTTTGAAGGAGTGTTATTAAGTGTTACTGGTGGTACAGGTGTGGCAGATGGTGTTACTGAGTGTCCTTGGGTGTTATAGGAATAAAAGATGGTGTTACAGAGTGTTTGTTCTTGGGTGTTACAGGAGTGGTAGGTGGTGTTACTGAGTATTTTTCGGTGTTACAGTGTCTGTGTTACTGAGTGGTCCTTGGTGTTACAGGAATGGCAGGTGGTGCTACTGAGGTACTTCAACCCTGTCGGAGCCCACGAGTCTGGCATGATAGGTGAGGACCCCCGAGGACCTCCCAATAACCTGCTGCCGTACATAGCTCAGGTGGCTGTGGGCAAGAGGGAGATATTGAGTGTGTACGGTGATGACTACGACACTGCAGATGGCACAGGTATGGACGGGTATATCCTAGGTATATGGCAGGTACTGTACAATCGAGCAAACACCAGGTACTTTCTTCAGGGAGTTGTTGTTGTTAATTAAGGTAGATTGTTATTTTAATGGGGATTATTATTGTTAAGGGAGATAGAGAGGTTTTATATTCAACTCCTGGCCATTAGAATAATACCAAGTTTATTTATCAAAATATGTGGCACGCAACAGGTGAGTAGCACTTATACAGGTGTGTAGCACATTCACAGGTGTTATTAATAGATGTTTGGCGCTTCAACAGGTGTAATCTACAGTTGTTTTACACTCATGCAGGTGTACTCAATAGGTGTATAGTGCATTCGCAGGTGTCATTAAATTAATAGATGAGTGGCACTTAAACAGGTGTACTCAACAGCTATATGGCACTCAAGCATGTATACTTAACAGTTTTGTGGCACTCACATGTACTCAATAGGTGTATGGCACTCAAGTAGGTGTATTTAACAGTCTTGTGGCACTCAGATATACTCAGTAGGTATGTGGCACTCAAGCAGGTCTACTCAACAGGTGTGCGGGACTACATACACGTGATGGACCTCGCAGGGGGTCATGTGGCGGCACTGGACAAGATGTTCAGTGAGGACTTCAAGGGGTCTGTGGCATACAACCTCGGCACAGGTCGTGGAGTGTCCGTCCTAGAGATGGTCGACGCCTTCACCAGGTGACCCAAGCACACTGATGTTATAATATACTGTGCGAGATTAACGCTTATCTGTTAGCCATAGTGAGTGTGGTAATGAAGCTTTTAGACACATATTGGTGATGCAGGTTTCCAGGAGGTTTGGGGGCTTTAAAAAAATGTGTATTTTAGTGAAGAGGTTTATTTAGGCTTATTTTACATAATTATTAAACAACCTTAAGATAACCTAACATAACATATCCAAAGTAAATCTAACCTAAACTTCCAAGTGAAATAAGCTAGTGGGGTTAATCTTCAGGTGATCTTCATGATTTATGGATAACCTTCATTTTGTATCAACCAACAGAGCGAGTAACAGAAAGATCCCATACAAGATAGTGGGTCGTCGGGAAGGTGATGTAGCGACCATGGTAGCTTGTTGTGCCCTGGCCGAACTGCAGCTAGGATGGCGAGCTACCAGAGACCTCAACCAGATGTGTGAGTTTGTGTTTCCTCGCTGTCTATTTATTTTACCCTCGACAGTCTATCAAAATCATTGCTAATCTAGTATACACGCTTACAAACCCTAGTTGTTGAAGTGTAGTAATGCATTAAATTAGAGCATCAAAATGAACCATACCTGCTAAATAATAACACCTGTTTTAACACCTATACCTTTAACTAACTGTTGTAGAGTAATACTAACTGAACCCAAGTAACAGCTACACCATATTTCTTCCCCGTAGGTGCTGACGCTTGGCGATGGCAGAGTCAAAATCCAGATGGTTATGTATAGCTGCCGTTCTGCCACTATAGAGAAGATGGACGAAGACGAACACACAGCAGAAGCACAAATATTTATAAGCTGTGGCGGCTGCAGAATGGTGACTGTGCAGAAGCAGTTGTATAGTGACTGGCTGTGTCGAGAAGAACTGTGATGGACTGGAACACTTGGTGCCTTGAGCCTACAGAAGTTAATTGATTCACTATACTTATATATCTGACCAATGTTAAGAATAAGAGAATCTATGGTTGTACAGTGTTGTTTAATTTTATTTACCCACCATAACAAACTAGAAATATATACACAGAACAACAAGCTGGTTAACAAACAATTAATATTTTTTCTTAGTAGACTATAATTAGGTGTACCGTATTTATGAGTATTTAGTAGTTTACTCATTAAATTCGAATTTTACTCACGCGTTCTTAAAATCCGGATTCTAGTGAATGGAAAGTGGCTTATGTGAGTCCTATCTTCAAGAAGGGCGATCGTCACTCCACGAACAACTATAAACCAGTGAGCCTGACCAACATAATATGTAAAGTACTTGAGCGTATTATCAGAGATGCCGCAATGGAACATCTAATACGAAACAACCTTGTAAAAGATTGCCAACACGGTTTTATGCCGGGGCGCTCCTGCTTAACACAATTGCTCAAGGTATTGGATATTTGGACCCATATTCTGGAACGGAGTGATAATATCGACAATATTTACCTAGATTTTGCCAAGGCTTTCGACAGTGTACCCCACGAAAGGCTGAAAATCAAACTGGAAGGGTACGGAATTCGGGGAAATGTCCTAGCGTGGATAGAAGACTTTCTACATGACAGCAAGCAGTGTGTGGTGATTAATGGTACGAAATCGTCATCTGTACCTGTCACAAGTGGGGTACCACAGAGCAGTGTATTGGGCCCGCTGTTGTTTGTTTGTTTCATAAATGACATGCCTGACGTTGTACACTCCTCCATACAAATGTTTGCCGATGACGCCAAGTTATTTCGGGAAATTAAGAACCAAGCGGACTGTGAAGAGCTGCAGAAGGATCTCTGTGGGCTCCAAGAATGGTAGAAGAAATGGCTGCTGAGAATCAATGTCACGAAGTGTAAGAGGATGCACCTGGGGCGTACCAACGGTAAGGAGGCGTATCATATGTCCCAACGGGATGAAGAAACTGCACTAGTTGAGACTGTGTGTGAGAAGGACCTAGGTGTGTATGTTGACAATGAGCTGAAGTTCTCGGGCCATTGCGAGAAGAAGGTAAATCAGGCAAATAAATTATTGGGTCTTATAAGAAGGTCGTTCAGATATCTAGACGGTCCGTCCCTCGTAACGATCTTCAGGAGTGAAGTGCTTCCCCATCTGGAGTACTGTCACCCCATCTGGTCCCCGAGATATGCTAGGGACTGTCAGTTGGTTGAAAATGTTCAAAGGAGGGCCACCAAACTGGTGCCTGCACTTCGGCACCTCAGCTACCCTGAGAGATTGGAGCGCCTGAACTTGCCTAGCTTATACTACAGACGGGCAAGGGGGGACCTAGTTGAGGTGTATAAGCATCTCAGGGGGCACTACTCAGTTGAGTGTCCTTACTTGGAGCTGGCGGACGCTCACCCCACAAGGGGTCACAGCTCAAGATTGAAGAAGCCGCAAATCCAGAAAACCGTGAGGGCAAACCTTTTCGGAGTGAGGGTTGTAAACTCTTGGAACAATCTACCAGAGAGTGTTGTGACGGCACCGAGTGTGAGATCTTTCAAGACAAGACTTGACCAACACTGGAGCGGGTTCAGGTACATTCAGGAGCCGGTGCATGCCCAGTATTTGCCAACAGTGTGTGACAGAGACGTGACCGATCGCCCGGGCGGCTAGCGAGCCGATCTTTTGGTGAAGAAGATAAATGAAAAGGAAAAGTAATCAGAGACGTGACCGATCGCCCAAGCGGCTAACAAGCCTATCAGTGGCGAAGAAGATAAAAGAAAAAGAAAAAGTTATTTACATAATCCTCCTCCACCAATCAGCGTCCAGGGTGGCCGTATAGTTAATGCTTGCCATTTAAAAGGAACTTTAATCAACTCGTCTCTTTGATCTGGTGAGCATAGACGTGTGACACTTCAATACAGTTTAGTTAAGAGATAATACAGTAGTGTATAATGTTAAGTTTGTGGAGATATTTGTTCGGTAAGAAAAAGTGGGGGCTCTAGGTCACTTGAATTGCCGAAAAATCCAAATTAACCGAGTTCGGAATATTTAGACATGAATATTCATTCGTTTTATGTTCAAGTTTTGCTCCTTGCCTTAGCTGCCGTCACAGACTCACAACACTCTCTGAGTCTCTGGCAGATTGTTCCAAGAGTTCACAACTCTCACTCCAAAAAAGTTTTCTTCGACTATTCTTGAAGCTCGCAGAGATTTTTCTGCATCTCTTCACAGTCTGCTTGGTTCTTAATTTCCCTGAATAACTTGGCATCGTCCGCACAAAATTGTATGGAGGAGTGTACAGCTTCTGGCATGTCAATTATGAAGCAAACAAATAACAGCATGGCCAATACACTGCCCTGCGGTACCCCGCTTGTCACGGGTACACACGACGATTTCGTGCCATTAATCACCACTCACTGTTTGCGGTCATACAGAAAGTCTCCGATCCACGCTCGGACACTTCCCCGAATCCCGCACCATTCCAGATTAATTTTCAGCCTGGTTCCTGGATCTGGCATACATCCTCCTGTCCTAACCCAAGACCAAACCCAGTGCCTCCAGGAATGCAAAGAGACCGCTACACATGAACCATGCGGCGGTCGACAAAGTTAAGAAGGAAACCCAGAAATTCAAGACGTGGGTTAGAACAAACGATGAGCAGGACAGGAGGATGTATGCCAGATCCAGGAACCAAGCAAAGTCAGAGAATAGACGGGCTGGAAAGGAGTTCCAGAGGCTGATTGAAAGCGAGGTCAAGTCAAACCCAAAGGCATTTTACTGCTACGCAAAGTCGAAATTAAAAATTCAAGTTGGATTATCGGGCTTGAGGCTTGAAGATGGTGGTAGTTATGCAGATTCTGACCAACACAAAGTGGAGGCGTTGAACAGTTTCTTTATTTTAGCTTATTGACTACTAAAAACCCCAAAGGTATTAAACATTCCTGCATTAAGATGTTCAATAGGCAGTTGGCGTGATACACAAAAATTAAAAAATAACAAAAAATTAAGTAAGGCTTTATTTGGTTTGGAAATATAGTTTATGTTTGAAGCACGGCAATTAAGCTGATAAATTGGCGAAAAAGGATAGTACTTGTACATATAAAAGGAGAGAAAACACCCAGAGATGCAAATCACCAGAGACAGTATATAAATTCGATTTTATCCAGGAAAATATTTTTGTATTTTTTATGAACAATGAATATATATAATAAATTTATATAAATGTTTATATGTTAAATATGGTTATTTTAATTTATGACAATATGTATAGGCTTTAGAAGATATTGAGACAATGTATATATGTATATATAGTGCAAAAATCTTTTGGTGGATGTAAACAAAGGTGGTGTATGTTAGGTGTTGTTGAGGCTGGCCGGACTGTTACTACCCTCGTTAGTGTGGCCGGACTGTTACTACCCTTGTTAGTGTAGTGGTTGAAGCACAGCAGACGTTACAACACCGGTAAAAACATAGAACAGGAATCTTCATCATGTTCAAGATAATGCCAGCAGCTCCTGAGACTCGCCGACCAGAGAGAGGAGGGATCAAGGGCGCCATCCTCAACGTGTACTACGACCCTTTTAAGTGGTAAGACTACTTTTGCTGCAAGTAGGTATTTATTGAGGCAATTAATCAGTTTAAAAGACGAGTGGTTAAATATTCCATATTGCCATGTATAGACATTACCATGGAAAATATTTTCATAGTGTACATTGTTACCTTCATAGTGGTTATCACCCTCAACGGCAATTGTCACCTGTTGCCACTAGACGGAATCCAAGTTGAAACGGTAAATGTCCTTTCAGTCATCACCTATTTTCCGAAGGTCACAATCGTTCAAAACATCAAAAATATCGGAAAAACATAATTTCAACCTAACCTAACCTAACCTAACCCGGTATTATTATCGTTTGGGTTATCCTACGATTTTTAGGTTTTTAAGTTTTGGAATCAGTAGTTTAGACAATTTTAAGACACTTTCTGGTAATTATCGACGATTGACCCGCCGGTGATTTAGCACTTTTCTCCTATAGCATTTCTGGTATTTTTTTAAAAGTTGCCCATAATGTCACACAATATATTTTGGGTCCAGTTCTAGGTATTCTGTATATCATCATTTCTAACAACTTTTCTTAGTAACGTTTCCGTCGCAAATTATTTGTTTTCAAGAAAATCATATTAATTTGTTAGGGAGTCATCGAATCTTTTCCAAGTACAGTGTTTGTTTAGGCTAGGTTGATACAGAAACTGATTTTGAGATGAAACCTGGGTTGTTCCGATGGGTTTTGGTGTGAGTCATTCAAATTTGATTATAATCTTTTGCCAAAACTTGGCTCGGATTTTCAAATTTTAGCTTTTATTTACTTGTTAAAAATGGAAAATCCGAGCCAACTTTGGTAATTTATATAGCATATCACTCGTTTTTGCTCTCACCCAAAAACCCAAATTTCCCACGGGTCCCCCAAGATTGCCAAACTCAAAAACTAGTCATTTGTGATAGAAATTAAGGTCAGAATCGTTCAAAACACATCAAAAACCACCAGAAAAATGTAAGTTTCATGTCCAAAACCATTATGGCCAATTTCTAAAAATTTACTGCATTTCCATCAGAAATTAATTTTTTTTTTTAGTATTTTAATTGATAAAGTTTACAACAATATCAGTTGTTCAGAGTGGGCAGGAGTTTGAAGTAGTAGTGGGAAAATGTCGGATAAAATACTAAAAATAACACCAGACAAACTTTTGAAGGTAAAATTATTTCGGTCATCCAGCAATTTTTAGGATTTTAAGTTTTGGAATTGGTAGTTTAGACAATTCTAAGACACTTTTTTGGGTGTTTACTTAAGTTGGGAAACATCAATGTATTAATATATCCATTAGCTGGAACTGATAACCGGAATTGAAATTTTCTCAGAAAATCATTCCCAACTGGAATTTTCCAGAAAATTCTGAGCACATTTAAATACAGAGTAGAAGTCCAAAAATCCGGACTGCTTGGGGATTGGGTCGTTCCGGATTTTCGGATTTTCCGTATTCTCAGGCAGTACTTTTAAAATTCAAATTTAAGGAGGAATAAAGAAGAGATGAACAGGTACATTTTGATAGTTTATTCATTACCAAGTAAAGCATGCTTCATTTATCAAAACGGGCAGTTTTAAAGAAAAATAAAGTCAACACTTGACAAAAATGTAAACAGTCTAATACCATGACGAGTCTTGAAATTCCTAAGCCATCCATCACTAAATGCGCACTCTGATTCAATGTTTATTTGCTCCTTAAAAGACTTTGCTTTGGCAATAAGCATCTGCCCATAAATTGCCATGCCTTCTGATCGTTTTAACAAAAACCATTCTTGCAACACTTTATCAAGATTTTCTATTTTGGGCCAATGTAAACTTTTTCTTTCAGCAATTTTAATGTATGGCTCAGAAGAAGCTGTGAATTCTAGAATTTTATTCTTTGCCTTTTTTATATCATAAATTGTAGACTTTCCAATGTCGTATGTTTCCTTTAGATCATTATTGCTCACACCACGTTCTAGTGTCTTAATTATTTCAAGTTTGTCACTCAATTTCAATGTGTTCTTCTTTCTCTTCACACAACGAAGTTTATCTACTTTAGGAGCCATTATTATGGGCTTGTACTCTGTAAATGGAAAGAGTAGGACTCAAAATTACGTATGTTGTCACAGTTTGATTGCTTGTTTTAAAGTGGCGATCGCGTGGTCGCTTGTTGTCGCTGTGTAGCTGTGGCGTTCATGCATGCACACATACACACAAAAGATTTATAGTGCCACAAATTTTACATTTGAGGACAAGCTAATTACTAAACTAACAAAATTAGCTACCTATAATTTACAATTACTTTTATTATTAGAATTATGTAAATTAATTCTTTTAAAGGAACTCCATTCAGTCACGTAGCCCGCTAAATTTAAAAAGTTTGAAAGTTTTCGAAAAGTCCGGATTCTCGGGTGGTCCGGATTTCTGGCATCCGGATTTTTGGACTTTTACTATATACAGAATATATATATATATATATATATATATATATATATATATATATATATATATATATATATATATATATATATATATATATATATATATATATATATATAATGATTTACTGATACAGAACCTCATTTGTTTGCCTTTCCTTTAGGTCTTTAATGAAAAGTGTCCTCTTCTTCATTGTTGGAGTGAAGACAGCCAGCGATTTTGTTGGCTTTGATCCATTGAGTCCAAGTCCACAGTAGATAAAATCTTTCTTGGTAAGTAATTTTATTCACTGTGTGTACTGTAGGGTCTCAGAGTATGTGAGAGTTACATTCTTGGGATCCTGCATAAGTGCGAATTCGCGTATATTTGGGTGCCCCTTGTATATACAGTACAGTATACGTATAACTCCTTGGTAAATCCAGTGTCTTCAAAAGTTCTCACAGTATAGTACAATATGACCTTTTTTCTTTTTCTCACTCACCACCACAAGCACTGCCATTAATTTTCCTCTTAGGAGCCATGATTGCAGTAAAACTCAACAGTAAAGAAAATTTTACAATCACAGACTTGGGAGATGTTCATGAAACCAGTGTGAGACAGAGAAGGACGCCTTGGCAATAATTTAACCCACGATATCATACAAACACCTTAAATGAACACCAAGGAGTGGGTGTACTGTAGGAGGGTGAAAGTAATCCCTTTGCTAACCATACCTTTCACCACCCCAAAGATAATGGATCATTTTATTATAAGAAAAAGCAAAGTACCTTCTCGGTCATCAGATACATATGATCTGAGAAAGATTAGCAGTCAGCGAGCCCTACAGTTGAAAGTGTGAGGAGTAGGGGAGAGACCTCTTCATTAGTCTCCCCTTCTGAACCCCCTGCAAAACAAGAAAATTAAGTCCTGGACAAGGCAGCACTGTATAGTGATGATTTTTTGAAGTACAGCTTAGCAAGGTGTGAACAGGACAAAAAAGAACAAAGGCCTCGGTGTGTGATTTGCAAAGAAGTTCTTGCAAATGAAAGTTTGAAACCGTCCAAATTGAAAAGACACCTTGAGACAAAACACACTGAACTCATTGGCAAACCACTTGAGTACTTCCAGAGAAGAAACTGGATATAGTGAGTACATTCCTTGATGATAAGATTGCAGATAATATCAAATGTGTCCCTCTCAGTGATGCAACAGTGTCTTGGCAGATAAGTGCTATTGCAGAAGATTTAGAATTCCAGCTGGTTTCACGTCTACAACCTGTTGGAGAATTTGCTATCCAACTTGATGAAAGTATGTACCGACAAATCAAACTGTGCAACATTGTTTTTGTATGTGAGATATACATGGAAAGATGACTTTTTGGAAGATTTATGCTGTTGTTTGACCTTACCTACACACTCTTCGGGGTCAGAGAGATATAGAGTATTAAATGATTATGTAGTTGGAAAATACAAACTGGATTGGACTAAAGTAATTGCAAAGGAATTACAACTGATGGTGCAGCTAATATGACTGGTAAAAACAGTGGGGTTGTGAATAAAATATCAGAGGCAGCAGGTAAAGACATAACTTTGTTTCACTCACCGTGAAGCACTGGCTGCCAAAGGTATCCCTGATAATCTCAAGGATGTTCTGAAAGATGTGGTGAAAGTTGTTCATATGATCAAAAGTTCACTGAACAGTCGGCTGTTTGAATTGGTGCTTAGAAATGGGAGCTGATCATTCACACTTTTTGTATCATACAGAGGTTCGGTGGGTTTCCCATGCCAGAATTCAAACCAGGGTTTATGAGCTAAGGATAGAGATTCAACTTTTCCTCTTAGAGAAAAAAATCTGATTTGGCAGACTTATTTTGCAATGATGATTGGATATTGAGACTGTCACACCTAGCAGACATTTTTTCAAAGCTGTGAGCTTAATCTGAAACTGCAAGAAAAGGAATATGATGTATGCCGACACAGTGAGGAAATAAAAGCATTTAAGAAATCAGTAGTGCTATGGCAAGCCAGACTTGGAGTTGATTGCCCCATCTACTGCATGTTCCCAACACTTGCAATATATTGAGGAAAACTGCATCACTGAAGAAAGTTTGAAGAAAATGAAAGGTGATGTACATCTGCACTTCCTTGCTTTGTATGCCAGCTTCAATCAGTATTTTCCTTAGGAGAAGTTCAAATTTTTGAGAGAAAAATACTGGTAAAAGATCCATTTGCTTTTGAGAGGCCAGAATCTATTGTACGGTTGAACTTAACACCTGATCAGGAAAAAGAGTTTCTCGCTCTCACATGTGATGATTAATTAAGAATCGGCACAAGTCATCATCAGTGTTACCAAAGAATATCCACTCTTAAGTAAGGAAAGTGTCTTGCTGTTGCTTACTTTTACAACAACTTACATGTGTGAAGCAGGTTTTTCCACCATGACAAAGCTAAAACCAAAGAGAGAAACCAACTCAATACTGCAGCTGATATGCGTGTGGCATTATCTTCCTGTAAGCCAGATTGGACCAAGATCACAAGCAACAGGCAGGCCCACAAGTCAAATTGAGCTGGTAAATAAACTGCCTTTCTCTGTCTTATTTTTTGCATTTTACTTAGCAGTTTTACATGGTTTGCAATTATTTTGTCAAAATCTACAAAAACACTGGTTTAAAATTACATCACATGTGTTTTTAATCAATATATATATATATGTATGTAGGTAGGTAAATAAATACATGTACATATTATGAATAATTGAGAAAGGTAATTCGTTTCATGTAGTCATTTCATTTACTGGCATTCGAGTAAAACTACAGTACGTATTAACATCACTATGATAGAATAAAAAAAATAGAATTTACATACAGTATAGGGTATTACATAATTTATCTATGCAATTGATGTAATGCAAATTAGCTTCATTGTAAGTTAGCAATGATAGCTTTATCAGATAAGTAACTTGAAGATGTAGCGAAATTACTTTTCCCGAATATATAAGGTTGTGAAGGTACTGCATAAAATTGTACTGGATTGTGATGAAAAAGTTTGAAGATCGTGAATAAATCATTGTAGTGTTTAAAACGGTTTATTTTCATTCGTATAAGTGCTTGTACAGGTGTATTTCATTTTTGGGCCGAAAAATTTTTCTGTGGGAACACATCTCAAATTATATAATAGGAGTCGATGTGAAAATTGGTCCTGTATTACGGAAGTTTTCAAGAACGGAACCCTTCCGTAACCCTGGGATGCCTTTATTATTTTAAGTGATCTTTATTACGTAATGGAACCGTCACCTCACCATTTATTTTGTTTCTTTACAGATGAATGGATATAATTGTATGAAGTTGTTGTGTATAGAAAATATGTATCCCATTAATACACAATATAATAAAGTCTGCACATCTGGAGAGTCTACTGTAACAGAACACCCGAGGGTCATGTTGAGTTTTAAATGAGAATATTTGTAAACTGTATATTGAGAAATAAATGGACTGTTATATGTTATTTGCTTTTATAAAACAAAACCTTGTTGTTTGGTTACTACAATGATGGAGCATCAAGGCTAAACTAATTGACAGTACAGAACTTGGAAAGACTAAGTTCCGTGTGTTTATGAACATTTATGGTGTGCTGTCACAAAACTTTGAAGGGGCAGACCATCCCTGCAAATACCATTTTGAAATTATATTGAACAAAGTTAACAGAGGTTCACTAATAAAGAATATTTGTATTTAAGATTGATTCTTCCTGAATGAATGATGTGAGATTAAAAGCAGCAATAGTTTGACAATTAAGTGTGTGTGTTTGTCTGTCTATCCTTGTTGGCTTGTGTACCAATTAAACATACCTACAGTATCTCCTTCACTGCTCAGTTGAAAATCTGTGATTTACAGAGAAATAATGAAAATATTGTATGTACAGAATAGGACCATCAATATTTAGTTTACAGAAGAGGATCTTGGTGCCAAGTGAGGATAACTTCATCTTTTTTAACTTAATGGAATTTAGTTCATGTTTGGAAAAAAAATCATATTAGACCTCTTTCACACAAGTGTTTTTTCTCACGTGATTTAGAAATCAATGGAGTTCATTGGGACCTTTCATTTGGACGTATGCAACAAAAATGACACGATGTTCAAACTGACCGTACTCTTGTACAGCACAGTACTTTCAAAATGTGACACATGGTAATACTGCACACCCAGAATTTTAGAATTCTTCACGTAGTAATGGAGGATTTGTGACGAGCATTAATTTAGTTGCTCAATAGTTGTTTTGGTATATATATATATATATATATATATATATATATAATTTTTTTTTTTTTTTTTTTTTTTTTTTTTTTTTGATGCATTTTAAACTAGGAGAAACATTTACAAACCTAGCCCCACGAGTTCAGTATAGCCCGTGTGTGCGGGCTATTAGGACAAATTACGACAAGAATCTGAAGGAAATTGAAGGTGTGTTTGTGAATATCTTATTTATTTTTCGTTGTAATAATAAATTGACTCATATTAAAATATAGGTACAGTACAGTACAGACCCTCCAAACTTGATCTCAGAAAACCGGAAATTCTTATAAACCGGACACTTACTGAAGATTTCTAACCTTGGTAATACAAGATTTGCTTCACACACACAATCTGCTAAATGTTTGAGTTATTCATAAATAAAACACCATTAGTATATACATACTTCAAATAAAAATAAATCAATACAGAGTTCTCAAAATAGTTACAAGTTAAATGGGTTTGTAGACATCCCAGCTGCTTCCAGTGAGTTACAGTTTGTGATCATAAATAATTATTGTCTGAATAAACAACCCAATACCCATGATTATCTCTATATTTAAATGTTACATTTTTTACATACAGTAGCTTTTGAAATTAATATTGGTCAGGAGAGAACAAATAGCCAACGATGTTTGCTTTGTTATTGTAGAAGTAAAACAATCATTGTGTGTGTGTAAGTACAGTAAATCTTGACATAGTCTCCTAGTAGGACTGGGACAATATGGATGACCTAGAACCCAGGAAACTAGAAAATGGTTCAGTCTTGACCCCAAGGATCTTTACCTGTACAATATAAAACAACTATGCTTAATACTGTATATGTGATGATTTAATTAATAGCATTAGCCCTTAAGAATACAATAATTATTTACTGTGTAAACATATCAAAATGAGTGCTTATAAGACTTTAAAAATAATATATACTGTACCAGCAATAATTATATTTGTGTCAAACTTTTGCTGGAGGTAAAGTTTTGTTTAAAAAAAAAAAAAATATGTACTGTACAGAATAAAATGATAATTGTGAAATTTTAAATTTACAAAGGTGCTGATCCAGAGTGACAGAGAATTGTAGTGAGTTCATCCAAAAGGTGAAGGTGTAAGAATATGTCTAACATAAATTAGAGAAGAACACAAATACAGTGTACAGTTATCCCAAGATTAATGAATGAACAGTTCACAAATGGTTTTGAGGAACAAAACTCTTTTATAAATTGAGAGATGACCGTACTGTATGTTGAAGTTTCTACCATCAGTCATTAAATGAAATATGAATAAAGGATTTTTTTCAAAAGATTCTCTACCTTTAAATGCCGGCTCAGGATTCCTCACTCCACTTCCATATGTGCAAATAAAGAACACAGGGAACATGAAGTGTCTCCTAATGATGGCCACCGTCCCTACAGCTAACTTCCACTGATGATGGCCACCGTCCCTACAGCTAACTTCCACTGATGATGGCCACCGTCCCTACAGCTAACTTCCACTGATGATAGCCACTGTCCCTACAGCTAACTTCCACTGATGATGGCCACCGTCCCTACAGCTAACTTCCACTGATGATGGCCACTGTCCCTACAGCTAACTTCCACTGATGATGGCCACTGTCCCTACAGCTAACTTCCACTGATGATGGCCACCGTCCCTACAGCTAACTTCCACTGATGATAGCCACTGTCCCTACAGCTAAATTCCACTGATGATGGCCACCGTCCCTACAGCTAACTTCCACTGATGATAGCCACTGTCCCTACAGCTAAATTCCACTGATGATGGCTGCCGTGGGTTTACCTCTTGGCTGGTGGTAAGTGAATGTATCTACTGTAGTTCAGAATGAGTCTCGGCACAATATTTTTGGTATTTTTGTCCATATTAACTCAAACAGTTACAATTTGACAGCCTTCAGATCTGAGGAATATTCATCACACAAATCTTTGTCACTCCATTTCTCACTAACTTGCTACAGGGCAGTTTATACAACAAAGTGTTATAAGATAAATGGGGAACAAAAATTCCATGAATTATATCAGGAAAAAGAATTACTAGTAGTAAATATGGTACATTATATGTACCAAGTAATCATGGACACATCCATGAGCCAGTAATCTTCCTTGGCATGTGGTGATGAATCATGCGTAAGGGAACATACTGTACAGTGTGTAACAGCAGAGAGGGAATTCTTCAAGGGATCAAAGTTATGTAGATGTTTATACAGTACTGTAGTACATGTCTATCACCTTGGAACTTATCTTGCCAACTATGAACCTCAAAACTCGTCTTAATGGAAGGGGATTTCATAGTTCTAAATGACAGGTACAGTACAGTGTGTGTGTGTGTGTGTGTTCGTTTCAAAGTGCCATAAAGTGAGTAGGAAACTTAGAATTAAAGGTGTACTATTGCTTCCTGGTTTGTCTGACGTTAGTTGCCATAAGAAAATTGGAACACGCCTTGGCTAGTTTGATGCTATTGTTGTGTGAAGTACCAGATCTGAAAATAAATACAATAATTACTATAACATTACATGCCTTGCCTCAAATTGTACCTCTGCTTACCATCCTTAAGTTATATTAACAAAACTCGAGGACAACCAGCAAGTGAATCAACCTAGATTTTAACTACAATCTCTGTTTAACTGTGTCTGTCCATTTGTGTCATTTAAAAGGAATCTCAAGATGGATGTTATGTTGAGTGACCATACGCAACATGCACTACTCATGAAGTTCTAGATGTGATAAGTACATGTGGGTCAACTGGGGAAGTCAAAGGTGAGAGTTGATCTTGAGACTAGAGGAGTAGATATTGACTCACACATCACTAAGCAAGTTATTAATCTACATGAATTTTGTTGAAGATCAAAGTTCCAAATACTGTACCAGGACTACTGTGAGTGACCCCTGGCTAACTTTGTGCAATATTTTCTTTTCTTCATTTTGTTGCCTTTTTGTGTTCACTCCATTTACAGTTACTTCACAAAATATTACCTAGTCTTCCTATTAAAGGTTATAGACACAGACCTTTGTAATGCAGTATACTGCCATTATTACTTAGCTTTGTGTTATGAACAGATATAAAAGGTGTGATGCCAGTGGGGTGGGTCTCAGAGGTGGATGGATGAGACGGCACTGAGTGGCAAGCCATGATCAAAGACAGACACACACACAAGTGTTGAGTTTGTTTCTTTCATAGTTGCTCCTCTTTATTCTTGTTAGAAATATTTGCCCTGACTTAACACTTCCTGGACAAAGATAAACCAGAAGTAATCCTAAATGTTCAAGTACAGTACAGTACAGTACTGTGCTGTACATAAAAAACGTGCTCACTATCACAACAAAATTTCTTAGTTTACTTGGTGGAGTTCATGTTGGTATCTCTCTTATCAGTGATAAGTCCTCATTATTCAAAGTTTAAATGTCAACATCTCTTGTTATGAACCCTTTGAGGACAATAATTTTAAAGGATAATAATTCAGCCCTTTGAAAATGATGGTTTTTACCCATTGAGGACAATGTTAACCCTTTAAGAATGAAGAGTTTAACCCTTTAATGGTGATAGTTTAAGCTTTTGTCCTCAAAGGGTTCTGACAACCAGCTTATCACTGGAAATTCTTATAACCAGATCAACTGATAACACACTGGAATTATTTTTACTGTGTTGTGATAAAGAATGATTGACTGTGTACAGTATCGGAGCTGAGAATTAAAGGATGATGAAAGATGTATGAGGTCACTCTACGATAGTTCAGCAAGAGCTTTCCTGTAATGGAGTTACACATGTGGCCATAATGAAACTTACAATGACCTCTCCTCTTATTTCAGTTCCATTATCTTGGCATCCCCGACCTTATCTGGGTCATGGATAATCTTCTTCATTATTGTTGGAAAGAGAAGACTATGGTCCTCACTGTTAATTACATCACTTGAAGGGAGAGGTCCTGGCTGTGTCTCACACTATGGGTTATATGGTCCAGGAATGACAAGTGACAGCCACCTACAACCTATAGTACTGGTAAGAATGGTTAAAACTAATGCAAATGAGATCCAGTGTTGCCATAGCCTTAGACAGGACAGGATCCCACTCACTAGGTTAGTTGAGATGGTGCTCTTATTCATGATCAAAGTTGTAAAAAGTACCGTACTTTGTTACTTAAGTAAAAGTATTGTTACATTGCCAAAATGTTACTCAAGTAGAAGTAAAAGAGTAACTCTTTCACAAAGTACTGTAGAGCAGGGCCACCAGTGCCTGCTCTACAGAACCTCAGCTACCCAGAGAAATTTAGAACTCCTGCAACTGCCTAACTTATATACTATAGACAGTAAAGGGGGGACCTAATCAAAGTGTATAAACATCTCAGAGGCACTAGGCAGTGATACCCGGAGCTGGCCCACAAGGGATCACAGTTTAAGGTTGAAGTCACAAGGTCAGAAAACAGTGAGGGCAAATATTTTTGGAGTGAGAATTGTCAACTCTCGGAACAATTTGCCAGAGAGTGTTGTGACGGCACCGAGTGTGAGCTCATTCAAAGCCAGACTTGACCAACACAGCAGGTTCCGATATATTCAGGAGTACCTTTGACAGCCTGATGCTCATTGTGCACTTTACAGAACTGTAGTGTTGGATAAGAGAGATGCACAAGAATATAAAGTTTGCCTTTGACCTCTTGAGTTAACCCAAATACAGTACAGTACCTGTATACAATACTGAAGTCAGGTACAGGTGTGTGGTCACATCTGTAGTTAACATAAAATTTTCAAATATAAACTTTTTAAACTGAAGATAATGATAACAAACTGACATGTAAAAGATATATGTAACCAAGATGTTGCTAGAAATGCTGTGTTGTGTCGAGGAAGTCCGGAAAAACCCGGAGGGAAGGTGTCAACAACTGGTGATCTGCCCTGTGTTGGAGGAGTTGTGTGTATTAAGTGTTAATTAAAAGATGAATGAATATACCTTCAGGTAGTGAGGAGTTATCTTGAAGGAGTTCAGTAGTAGCCACTAGTCCGGGACTCCTGGCGGTTGATGGGTCGTGGTGGTGGCGCTGGTCTGTTAAAACAATTTTCTATCACCAACAACAAATACAGTACAACTTTTATTATTGTGTTTCTCTAGACATCAGTTACTGTACCATGGAAGCTAGAGGTGAATTTTTCTTTCACATCAGAATCTTGTAAAGTTTTTGTTTATTTTGTGATGCAAAAACAAAACCCATTTACAAGAATAGATCATGACACATTGCATAGTGATAATGAAGTGAATATATATGAAGTAAACACACCTTGATGATATTCAGTGAAGAAGTGCAAAGAAAAACCCATTTTTGTTGTTGTTGTACCTATACTGTCACTAGAAGGTGTGTGCGTGTGTTTATACATTATGTGTGATAAAATATCAATCAACAAAGAAAATTTAATTCATGCATCAAGTGATATTTGTTGGTATATGTTACTTATCCTCGATGTTGTACAGATTACTCAGTCTAATACAGTATATAATACTGGCCGTCTAGTATGCATGTCTGCTTTCACTTGAGTACGACTCACCATCCATAAGTGAGACTCACCCTCCATAGTAGCGGTCGTCCTTGTAGTAATCGTTGTTCATCCTGTATAAAGCAAATCCACACAATCATATCAGAGCAGAAATGTCATTTTATATCTACCCATATCTGCTTAGTTTTCACCACTTGATTCATGTACTGTGCTGTTGAGCTTGGTGAAAGCTGAGCAGATAACCAAGTTAGCAGTACAGTTAAGTACAGTACAGTACATGGTGTAAGCATTACCCACAACAAATAATACCTAGATGAACCTAAAACATTGCATGGGCAACACCACACTTATATGCATCTGATAACAAAATAAGCCTTACTAAGTACAGTACTGTATTAAAATATGTTAATGCCTCCACCCCAGCGTTGGTCTCCCTGAGCAGTGTTGTAAAAGATTACCAGTCGAGCGAGGGTATGTGTGTAGTGAAGCTCAAGTATTGTTTATATGGCGCTTAACTTACTTATTTTAAAGTATTTTGGTATTAAAATACATTGGTGTGTGTATTTAATATTATAGACAAAGTTACAAAAACAAGATCAAACACTCAAATGGTTTGTAAGTGGTGAAATGATAAATGAATAGGATAAACAAATTAATAGATTATGCACTGTAAACATTAGGACCACATTGTTATTGTTATTCACAAAACTTGGTGATTCCAGAATTTTTTAACCAGTGTGACACTACCAAACATGGCAGCTTCTTCCTGTACTGTACTAACACTGGACCATGGAAGACGGCCCTCACTACCAAACATGGCAGCACCGAATGTGAGCTCTTTCAGAACCAGACTTGATCAACACTGGTGCATGTACAGATACATTCAGTAGCCAGTGCATGCCCAGTACTTGTCATCAGTGTGTTACAGAGACGTGACCAACTACTCAAGTGGCTAGCGAACCGATCAGTGGCGAAGAGGATAAAAGTAAACAGTAATATCTTCGGGTAAGGTTAGGTTAGGTCAGGTAGGGTTGGGTTTGATTAGGTTAAGTCTGGTGGAGTTTGGTTTGGTTAGGTCTGGTGGGGTTTGGTAGGATTGGGTCTGGTGGGGTTGGGTTGGGTTTGGTTAGGTCCGGTGGGGTTTGGTGGGATTGGGTCTGGTGGGGTTGGGTTTGGTTTGGTTAGGTCTGGTGGGGTTGGGTTTGGTTTGGTTTGGTTAGGTCTGGTGGGGTTGGGTTTGGTTTGGTTAGGTCGGGTTGGGTTTGGTTAGCTTAGTTTAAGTTTGATAAGATTAGGTTAAAATACGCTTGGTAAAGTTAGGTTAGATGGGATATTCCCCTTACAGCTGTGTATGTTGTGTTAACCTTGTATGTGTGTATGTTGTGTTAACCTTGTATGTGTGTATGTTGTGTTAACCTTGTATGTGTGTATGTTGTGTTAACCTTGTATGTGTGTATGTTGTGTTAACCTTGTATGTGTGTATGTTGTGTTAACCTTGTATGTGTGTATGTTGTGTTAACCTTGTATGTGTGTATGTTGTGTTAACCTTTTTATTTCCAGGTTTGGGAGCAAATTCCGATGATAAAATAATGCGTAATTCTGGACAATTCTAAAAACTTTTCCCAGCTCAAGGAAAAATTCCAGGGATGTAGGATTTTTCCGGGCTTGAGAGTTGTCTCACCTAGAAATCTCTCATCCCCGGAAGAGCTCTGTGTGTGTATAATAATGTAATGTTGAATATATCATGCTGGTTTATATGCCTGTACTGTATATATTATCAATCCCTGTTGTTTACAATATATATTCAAAGCTTAGCGTATAAACCCGAGCATTTCATAAAACACAGCATGCCAGTTATGCCCCAAACCACACAGTAGCTGAATATAATGTGCCTTCATAACATATGTACAGTAGCTAATAAAGTATCTGTACATACTCTGTGTGACACATCATGAGACCACAGATGATAGGTATTGGGATATATGTGTTGTCTCCTTATACTATGTGATAGTAATTATTTAACCATTTATTTTATTCCCATATGTCAACTCACCCCCTGTGTTGGATACTGAATGGCGATGGGTGAAGACATGCAAACCAACCCTCCCGAGACATCACCAGTTGAACGTATAATTTTGGTTGTCATCGGACCCAACCTGTCAGATATTTTTTTAACTACTGTACACAGCTCTGTAGAAGGCCTTACCTGGGTTACAGTATTCAATCTCTCACATCCCTGATTAAAAACATGACTAAAGGGGTGTACTTAAGGGCCAGCATCCTTCTGTTATACTCCTGTGACCTAGTACTAGTGGGGTGATGATGGTGGTAGTGGTGGTGATGAGGGTGGCATGAATTAGTGATGGTGATAATGGTGGTAGTGAATTAGTGATGGTGGCAATGAATTAGTGATGGTGATGATGGTGGTAGTGATGGTGATGATGGTGGTAGTGAATTAGTGATGGTGGCAATGAATTAGTGATGGTGATGATGGTCGTAGTGATGGTGATGGTGGTAGTAGTGGTGGTGAGGTACTGTACAGTGATGGATAGTGGTGTTGTGGTACAATGGTGATAGATGTGTGGTACAGTGATGATAGTGGTACAGTGGTGATGAGGTACCTTTCCATCCTAAAGTTGTCTCGTGTAGGTTGACGGCGGAAGTTGTCCTCAGATCGGTCCTGGCGACGGTTGTGTTCTTCCCTGGCTGGTCCACCACCATAAGGTTCCCTGTTAGGATTATCACCTGCCTCAGTAACTGCTCTCCTCTCATTCTTATTATTCTATTAGTTTTCCTTTATCAATAATATCTTTACAATGTCATATTGAAAGATTATTAATTGGTAAAATATATTAATGTTATGCTTATTAATTGCTTTGTTATGTTATTCAATTTTTTAAATGTTATTAAGGTTATTAACCCCTTCACTATGGGGACACCCCTTTTAGTACTGTATTTTATTTGGCTAAAGCCAGATGTTTTATTCAGCTCAGGGGCGACCCTTTATACAAGGGACTAACCACTGTTTAACATTATTATGGTTGTTGATTGTTTTATTAATGTTGTTATACATGTTAACTACTTTATTAATATTATTAACTTGTTTATTACATTATTACAGTTATTAACTTAACTTTTATTAATTTTATTAATTGCTTCAGGTTAGTGAAGGTTATTTTATATATATATATATATATATATATATATATATATATATATATATATATATATATATATATATATATATATATATATATATATATATATATATATATATATATATATATATATATATATATATATATATATATATATATATATATATATATATATATATATATATATATATATATATATATATATATATATATATATATATATATATTAGCCAGAACAATTAGTGCAGAGCACTTCCAGGAATGAGAGATTTCCGGGTAACAAGGCGATCCTCAAAGCCGGAAAAAATCAATCTTCCACGGAATTTTCTGGGTACTGGGTACTCTAAGTCTGGTTGTCAACAACTGTTTTCACCAGATGATTGTTATTTACTGTAAAGTGTTATATGTGAGTAACCACAGAGTTTGTCTTATCAATAAAGAGAAAACTGTAAACTGTACAGGGTACAGTACTATAAAGATAGCCCAAATAGGAGTACTGTACTGTATTATTATTATAATCATTAATAATGGTAACTTTTATTATTATTAATGTCTTTATTATCATAATCATTACTACAGTATTAATATCAATGGTGAAAAGATAAACTCTATTTATTTTCTTAGCAATACTGTACCTATCCCTATACCATTTGACCTGTCCTTATTCTAACTGACCTGTACTTATCCCAGCTGACCTTTCCTTGTCCCAGCTGACCTGTCCTTAATCTAGCCTGATTTATCCTTACAAGAGCCTGACCTTTCCTTATCACAGCCTAACTTATCCTTATCCTAGCCTGACCTAGCTTTCTTATCCCCAGCTTCACCCACGCCACACCTCTAGTATTTACCTGAGTGGAGGAGTTACGTCACGTCTCTGGTCAGCGACAGCCTCCGACACCACCTTGGTGACAGCAGACCCCGTGGCCTGCAGCACCGCCACCTTGGACTGTAAGCTGTAGGACACTGTCTCAGTACAAGTATACAAACACAAAAGTACCTAAGATATTAACTCTAGATATTATACAGAACACATAACTTTATATAAACTGTAACAGAAATTGATGATAATGTTTGTGACTAATGAGAGACAGTCAATATAACTGATATACTCGGACAAGAATTCAACATTATATTTTTATAATCATAGTTAATGATTTAGCCAATAATGACAAGGAAAATTTGTAAAAAAATAAGTGAATGAATATTAAAGAGATGAATGATGACAACTATGTATATTTTAATTGTGGTGACAGAGTGAGAAGGACGACGCTTGATAATGGTAAAGGATCACCACCTGATGGTAATTATAGAGTAATATAGAGCAGTAATACCTGGTGATGATTGTAAGGTGACATTCTGTACAGCAAAATGTAACTCAGTAACTTTTTTTTAGGAAGTGAACTGTGGTGATCAGTGGCACAATATCCCCATTCTTTATTTGTGATAAGTGATGACCCAACCATATGGAGATATTTGGTTGTCCTAAGAGTTGTCAAGTTCTTAATGTTAAGTAGTATTGGGTCACGGCACCTACTGGGTACTGTCAAGAGTTGTCAAGTTCTTAATGTTAAGTAGTATTGGGTCACGGCACCTACTGGGTACTGTCAAGAGTTGTCAAGTTCTTAATGTTAAGTAGTATTGGGTCACGGCACCTACTGGGTACTGTCAAGAGTTGTCAAGTTCTTAATGTTAAGTAGTGTTGGGTCACGGCACCTACTGGGTACTGTCAAGAGTTGTCAAGTTCTTAATGTTAAGTAGTATTGGGTCACGGCACCTACTGGGTACTGTCAAGAGTTGTCAAGTTCTTAATGTTAGGTAGTATTGGGCCATGGTGCCTACTGGGTACTGTCAAGAGGCTGTGCAAGCTGGATGATGCTGGTAGTGACAGTCAGATGAATTAACAATAGTCCAAGTTGATGAGGAGAGTGATAATGGTCAGGTACACTTATGGTGATGGTGGCGAAGGACACATAGGTACACACCTGATGATGGTTAAGGTGTTGTAGATGGAAGCAATGGTGAGGAGGAGACACACACCTCCTAGGATACCCGCCACTATGTACAACTCCTCTTCTTGGGTCAAACCTTCCTGTTGGTCCACAATGTTAACATAAATTATAATAACAACAATAATAATTATATGACAATAATATAATAATCATCAATAATATTTTACAGTCATTTTCCACACTTGCATTGCAGCTGTTGGATAAAACCATGGTACAGTACATATATGGGTACAGTACAGCTGACACACATACTAGAGCGGCTCAAAAGCACAGGGGCAGATCCAGGAATATCAAAAGACGGGGGGTCTGAGAAGTTTTGGGTGTGGGAACATGGCGAGCAAAGCGAGTCCACCCAACTAGGGGGTTTGAGGGGTGCTGTAAGCCCCCCCCTCCCCCCCCCGAAATTTTTAGAAAATCTGACCAATATCATGGGCATTTTGAAGCCATGTGCACTTGATATTAAGAGATATTCTGAGGTCAATAGTAATTACTTTTTACTACACAAAAATGCCTGGGTACAATACTACATTAAAGAAACAGTATGGGAATTTTCTGATGAAAAGGAGGGGGGTCAGGACACCCCCCCCCCCTGCATCCGCCCTTGCAGTACCTCAGAGTAGCTGCCATCTCTTATCTCCGTTACATAATCTACCATACTGTACTCCCATTTTTCGTGCCACACCATTTAACGTTATCACTACTTTATGTTAACACTCGCCACTTCCATATATGACATATGAAGCTGAATTATGTTAGATTGTATTGTTTTCTACTTCATAATTTACTTTTATGACATTTGTAACTCTTCCTCAGATCTTAATGTTTTGTATGTATGTCATAATCTGCTATAATCATATTAATACATCAGTTCATGGTACACTGTGTATCCCCACACTCACCCATGTGGTTATTAAGATCTTATCTAGGCATCTTCTGTTCTAAATCTCCAAATCTATTCCATTCAAGAGAATCAGCTATTGTACTCTTATTTTGCAAAGTTGGTCATTTCTCCATTTCATATTGCTGGTAAATACTGTACTATACTGTGCTGGACAAGTTAAAGTTCTTGAATGTATCTGAAATTGTGCCAGCATTGGTTAAGTCTGGTCTTAAATAAACTCACGCTCGGGGCTGTCACAACACTGGCAGGATATTCCTAGAGTTTACAATTCTTAATCCAAAAAAGTTAGCCCTGACAATTATCTGTTCTTGTGGCTTCTTGAACTTGGGGCTGTGGTGGAACACACATCTGCCACACCCACATTACCATTAAAGCAAAGAGATTACTGCTGTAAGACCAGTACTGTGCTGCTGTACTAACTATACCTTCCCCAACGCAGTACTGTAGTATAAACTTCCTTTGGCCCAACACAAACCTCCCATTCCTGGCTACCACACACTACTCCAACAGCTGCTCACCACAATACAATACTCTCATGCACAACACGAATTCCCGTACACAGTATCCATAATTTCCCTTGTCAGACATTTCAGTTAGTTTTTGCTAATGTAGTAATTGGAGATGAAAGAATGTACAGTCCCCTTCACTAGTGCATTTACAGGGGCTAATCAGGTTTTATGCAGTGTGGCAGCACTGTGTTTATTTACATTCAACAGAAGGAAACTCACAAAAGTAAACATTATGGAATCAAAGTAAAGCAATATTAAAACAAATATCTCAATGATAATGATTTGTGGAATGTTTATACGACAAGCACCTGTAAGCGCCCAAGTGAAGGGGGACTATACATGCAGTAAATGTTTCACTTAATCTAAGTACAAGAATGAACATACAAAATGGATTAATATTACTCTATAGTACACATATATTTACCTTAACTACATTAATGTACAAAGTTAGTAAATCCAAGATCTGAATTTATAAAGGTTCCCATGAAAATATTCCTAATAAGTGAAGGTGTAAGTGTTGCACCTGTGTGACTTGAGGTTCACATGATAAGTATTCCTCAAAGCAAAGATGTAAGTGTTGCACTGTGTGACTTGAGCTAAAGTACATCAGTAATTTAAGATCTAAGTCTAGCATCCACAATATGCTTCCTTAATTAACCAGACATGTTCACTTAACTTCACACAGAGTTAAGGTAAAATATTTTCCAAGGTCTTACTTTTTTTTTTTTTTTACTTTTATTCTCTTCGCCACTGATTGGCTTGTTAGCCGCTTGGGCAGTCGGCCACGTCTCTGTTATGCACTGTTGTCAAGTACTGGGCATGCACTGGCTCCTGAATGTATCTGAACCTGCTCCAGTGCTGGTAAAGTCCGGTCATGAAACAGCTCACACTCGGTGCCATCACAACACTCTCTGGCAGGTTGTTCCAAGAGTTCACAACTCTCACTCTGAAAAAGTTACCCCTCACAGTTGTCTGGACTTGCGGCTTCTTCAACCTTGAGCTGTGACCTCTTGTGGGGCGAGAGTCCGCTAGCTCCAGGTATGGACACTCAACTGAGTAATGCCCCTTGAAATGTTTATACACCTCATTTAGCTCCCACCTTGCCCATCTGTAGTATAAGCAAGGCAATTGCATGTGCTCTAATCACTCTGGATAATTGAGGTGCCAAAGGGCAGGCACCAGTCTGATGGCCCTCCTTTGGACATTTTCAATCAACTGACAGTCCCTAGCATATCTCGGGGACCAGACAGTACTCCAGGCGGGGAAACACCTCACTCTTGAAGATCATTACAAGGGATGGACCATCTACAGCAGATATCTGAACTACCATCTTGTAAGACCTACTAGAATTTCAATTCATTGCCATCATATACACCCAGGTCCTTTTTGCATTGGGTCTCAATTAATGCAGTTTCTTCATCCCATTGGGACATATGATACGCCGCCTTACTGTTGGTGCATCCTTTTACACTTCGTGACATTGAATCTTAGCAGCCATTTCTTAGACCATTCTTGAAGCTCAAAATGTTCTTTCTGTAGCTCTTCACAGACTGCTTGGTTCTTGATTTCCCTAAATAATTTGGCATCGTCTGCACACATTTGTGTGGAGGAGGGTACAGCTTCTGGAATGTCATTTATGAAGCGAACAAACAACAGCGGGGCCAATACACTGCCCTGCGGTACCCCGCTTGTCACGGGTACACATGACAATTTTGTACCATTATTCACCAGAAACTGCTTGCTATAATACATAGTCTCCGATCCACACTAGGACACTTCCCCCGAATTCCATACCCTTCTTGTTTAATTTTCAGCCTTTCATGGGGTATATGCTGTTGAAAGCCTTGGCAAAATCAGTATCAACAATATATTGTTGATATTGCCAACGTGTTCCAGAATTCGGGTCCAAACATCCAGTACCTTGAGTAATTGTGTTAAACAGAAGCGTCCCAACATAAAATCATGTTGGCAATCCTTTAAAAGGTTGTTTCGCAGTAGATGTTCCATCATGGCATCTCTTATAATGTTCTCAAGTACTCTACATATTATGCTAGTCAGGCTCACTGGTTTATAATTATTATTGGAGTGTCAATCGCCCTTCTTGAATATATGACTCACATAAGCCATCTTCCAATCACTGGGGACCTTTTGCTCATCCAGGCATTTACAGAACAGGGTCTTCAGGAGCTCAGCATGCTCGTTGCACAACTCTCTTAGCACTCTGGGATGCACCATGTCAGGGCCAGGACTTATGAACCTTTAGCTTTGACAATTTATTTCTTATACCCTCTTCTGAGGACACAATGTGGGTCAGCACAGGAAGATTGTTTGCATGGCAGCAATTTAAAGTTTTAAGGCCAGGTGTGTCACAAGTAAAACAGACTGTGTTATCCCTAAGTACAGATGTGCACACAGCATGATAACAATAACTGGTATAGATAATGACCTACTTGTTGTCGTCATGTCAAGTCAGCAGCGAGGGACATGACTCCATAACATTAAATTTGATTTTACAGTTTTTTATTTATTGTATTTGAATCAATGGGTTGCAAAATTTCCCAGATATTCAAAATTGGGTTGCACTCAAAAAAGTTTGAGAAAAGCTGGTCTAGGCCCTGGAAACTTTTTGGTTTGGTTAAACAGCATTTTTTAAATAAAAACATATTAACCTGACGTAGCTTTGCTTTCTGATTTTGAAAAATATATTTTTGTTATTTAGGGAAATCAAGAACTAAGCAGACTGTGAAGAGCTACAGAAAGATCTCTGTGAGCTTCAAGAATGGTCGAAGAAATGGCTGCAAAGATTCAATGTCATGAAGTGTAAGAGGATGCACCAACAGTAAGGTGGCGTATCATATGTCCCAACGGGACAAAGAAACTACATTGAGACCGAATGCAAAAAGGACCTGGGTGTGTATTTTGACTATGAACTGAAGTTCTTGGGTCATTGCAAGAAGAAGGTGAATCAAGCAACTAAATTATTAAGTCTTATAAGAATGTCGTTCAGATATCTAGACGGTCCGTCCCTCGTAACGATCTTCAAGAGTGAAGTGCTTTCCCGTCTAGAGTACTGTCACCCCGTCTGGTCCCCGAGATATGCTAGGGAAAGTCAGTTGATTGAAAATGTCCAAAGGAGGGCCACCTCACTGGTGCCTGCACTCTGCACTTTGCCACCTCAGCTACCCAGAGAGATTAGAGCGCCTGCAATTGTCTAGCTTATACTATAAACGGGCAAGGGGAGACCTAATTGAGGTGTATAAATATCTCAAAGGGCACTACTCTGTCAAGTGTCCATACCTGGAGCTAGCGGACTCTCGCCCCACAAGAGGTCACAGCTCAAGGTTGAAGAAGCTGAAAGTCCAGAAAACTGTGAGTGGTAACTTTTTCAGAATGAGAGTTGTGAACTCGTGGATCAACCTGCCAGAGAGTGTTGTGATGGCACCTAGAGTGAGCTGTTTCAAGACCAGACTTGACCAACACTGGAGCTGGTTTAGATACATTCAGGAGCCAGTGCATGCCCAGCACTTGCCAACAGTGCAAGAAGTATCAAGTAAACTGTGACTCAGATAAACTCACCGCATAGGCGCCACCCAGGAGCGTGGCTAGGAGGAGGTACTTGAACATTGTTTGTGAAGTGGTTATAGTTGTTCCTGTGCTGGTTCACACTCTTGTGTCTATCATACGTCTCCTCGTCCTCTACACTACCATTCACTGTGGATGACCACCCACACTTGTCTCGCCACCGTCACTCAAAATGGCGGCTGCTCTACCCGTTACAAGATAAGGGTAAAAACCAGCGATTATGTTAGTCGTGGTTATCACTCGCAGAGGCGGACGATAACCAGCCGTCAGGTTAGTGGTGGTAGTGGTGACAGTCGCAGCAGCACAGCTACTCCTAGATTGTGCACCTGGAACTTTGTGATAACATTACAGATAACAACAAACAGAGATTCTTCCAGATAACACCCTCAGAGGATAAGGACCAGCTCCATTACAACATATCTAATCAGGTTCATAGACCGACTTTATATCCTGGGAGAATTAGGTGTACTGTACAAATATCTCTACACTGAATCACTACCTTACAAAGGCTGTGTGTGTTGACATTAAACTTGAAGAATGTATGTACAATATATTCATTTATGGTCCACAAACTATATACTTACTGTAAAGGTTTGTTGTATAGACTTGATATTCAATAAAATCGTTATACAAGTTTTCATTTGATCCAGCATGTATAACGACAATGCAGGTACCCTGTATATAGTTCACCTTGTATATAGACAATGCAGGTATACAGTTCACCATGTATATAGACAGTGCAGGTATACTGTACAGTTCACCATGTATATAGACAGTGCAGGTATACAGTTCACCATGTACAAGTTATAGACAATGCTGGTATACAGTTCACCATGTATATAGACAGTGCAGGTGTACTGTACAGTTCACCATGTATATAGACAGTGCAGGTATACTGTACAGTTCATCATGCATATAGACACTGCAGGTATACAGTTCTGTATGTTTATAGACAAAGCATACTGTACAGTTGTATATAGACAGTGCAGGTATACTGTATACAGTTCATCATGCATATAGACACTGCAGGTATACAGTTCTGTATGTTTATAGACAAAGCAGTTGTACAGTTGAGCATGTATATAGAACAATGCAAGTATACAGTTGAGCATGTATATAGAACAATGCAAGTATACAGTTGAGCATGTATATAGAGCAATGCAAGTATACAGTTGAGCATGTATATAGAACAATGCAAGTATACAGTTGAGCATGTATATAGAGCAATGCAAGTATACAGTTGAGCATGTATATAGAACAATGCAAGTATACAGTTGAGCATGTATATAGAGCAATGCAAGTATACAGTTGAGCATGTATATAGAACAATGCAAGTATACAGTTGAGCATGTATATAGAACAATGCAAGTATACAGTTGAGCATGTATATAGAGCAATGCAAGTATACAGTTGAGCATGTATATAGAGCAACGCAAGTATACAGTTGAGCATGTATATAGAGCAATGCAAGTATACAGTTGAGCATGTATATAGAACAATGCAAGTATACAGTTGAGCATGTATATAGAGCAATGCAAGTATACAGTTGAGCATGTATATAGAGCAATGCAAGTATACAGTTGAGCATGTATATAGAGCAATGCAAGTATACAGTTGAGCATGTATATAGAACAATGCAAGTATACAGTTGAGCATGTATATAGAACAATGCAAGTATACAGTTGAGCATGTATATAGAGCAATGCAAGTATACAGTTGAGCATGTATATAGAACAATGCAAGTATACAGTTGAGCATGTATATAGAACAACGCAAGTATACAGTTGAGCATGTATATAGAGCAATGCAAGTATACAGTTGAGCATGTATATAGAGCAATGCAAGTATACAGTTGAGCATGTATATAGAGCAATGCAAGTATACAGTTGAGCATGTATATAGAACAATGCAAGTATACAGTTGAGCATGTATATAGAGCAACGCAAGTATACAGTTGAGCATGTATAGAGCAATGCAAGTATACAGTTGAGCATGTATATAGAACAATGCAAGTATACAGTTGAGCATGTATATAGAGCAATGCAAGTATACAGTTGAGCATGTATATAGAACAATGCAAGTATACAGTTGATCATGTATATAGAACAACGCAAGTATACAGTTGAGCATGTATATAGAGCAATGCAAGTATACAGTTGAGCATGTATATAGAGCAACGCAAGTATACAGTTGAGCATGTATATAGAGCAATGCAAGTATACAGTTGAGCATGTATATAGAACAATGCAAGTATACAGTTGAGCATGTATATAGAGCAATGCAAGTATACAGTTGAGCATGTATATAGAACAATGCAAGTATACAGTTGAGCATGTATATAGAGCAATGCAAGTATACAGTTGAGCATGTATATAGAGCAATGCAAGTATACAGTTGAGCATGTATATATAGCAACGCAAGTATACAGTTGAGCATGTATATAGAGCAATGCAAGTATACAGTTGAGCATGTATATAGAGCAATGCAAGTATACAGTTGAGCATGTATATAGAGCAATGCAAGTATACAGTTGAGCATATATAGACAATGCAAGTATACAGTTGAGCATGTATATAGAGCAATGCAAGTATACAGTTGAGCATGTATAGAACAATGCAAGTATACAGTTGAGCCAATGCAAGTATACAGTTGAGCATGTATATAGAGCAATGCAAGTATACAGTTGAGCATGTATATAGAACAATGCAAGTATACAGTTGAGCATGTATATAGAGCAATGCAAGTATACAGTTGAGCATGTATATATAGCAATGCAAGTATACAGTTGAGCATGTATATAGAACAATGCAAGTATACAGTTGAGCATGCATAATTGTATCTAGACAATTAAAGTATACAGTTCAGCATGTATATCGACAATGCAGGTAATTTTTTATGGGATTAACCCACCAGGGCACAGGTCAATGACCCACATCAGGGCCTGGGGTGAAAATATAATAATAAAAATTCTTAAAAAAAAAAAAATTTATTATATATATATATATATATATATATATATATATATATATATATATATATATATATATATATATATATATATATATATATATAATTTAATAATAAGGAACCATAAATAATAATAAAAAATCAAGAGTGAGAAACGATACAAGTATGGTGTGTTGTCAACGTAAGAGAAACAACTGAGGTCCTGCAATTGCCTGTAAATGAGGCAAATAGTCAGATCAGCAACCTGAGACATGATCACAATTTTTGTGATGTCATATGGCATCAGGGTCTAGCATTAGCCAATACATTATGCTTCCAAATCTTCCTAGGCGGTAGTATCTCCCTGTTTGGTAACTTCCTGTTCAGCATACTTACAAACAATGCAGGCATGCAGTGCATAGACCTTTCACTTATACTATCATTGTACCCAAACAGTGCAGGTATACACAAACGAAATTGGGCATGGGTTTCTAATCCGACATGAATTATGACACTCCTAAAATGACATAGGTAAGACAGGTTGTTAACTAATCAAGTGGATCATAGTTCTGTGGTCACTCATATTTACATCGTACAAATAAATATGTAAACTTCCAGTAAAGATTTATATTGTCAATAATAACCTTATTGCAATACGGTCTACACAACACTGACCACAAACACTACTTTTATACTTTTTTATACTTTTACTGTTTTTATCTTCGCCACTGATCGGCTCGTTAGCTGCCTCGGCGGTCGGACACGTCTCTGATAGGCACTGTTGGCAAGCACTGGGCATGCACTGGCTCTTGAATATAACGGAACCCGCTCCAGTGTTGGTCAAGTCTGGTCTTGAAAGAGCTCACACTCGGTGCCGTCACAACGCTCTCTGCCAGATTGTTTCAAGAGTTCTCACTTGGCTCAACAATGGCTGGTTCGAATGTCAGTTTAGTAGATATTCATTAAAGTCGTCTGTTTAAGTTTAATCGTTTATTTACGACCACAAGACTTTCATCGTCACTAAGAGCTTCATCAATATTATTTACCGAAATTCCTTATAAGTACGTATGTGTTATAAGCACAGGTGGTAGATATATCTGGGTGTGTTGTAGCTCCTGGGACGACGAGTCACACTAGTGAGACGTGTGCAGTGCTGGCTGAAGGTGGGCAGGGAGACGCACCAGAATTAATAAACCTCGGTCAAACTTCACAAGTCCGGTTGACGGATGTTATTCTGGCAGGGAATATAATAGGAGGTTACTTATATATTAAGGTTAATAAAACAGTCGTAGATAATAAGAGATTTTTTTTTAGTACTTGGGTGAATGTTCTGTTTCAGGATATTGTTGCAGCATAAGAACTTACAAGTATGTATACTGTATATTTTATATAACTTAAAAGCAGACCCAGCAGTGATAGTGCTGCTTCCACGCGTACGAACATTTGCCATATATCTAATGGTTACCTCACGTAGATGTGGCCATGATGGGGGAAGGAGGCCTGTACTTACATGACCCCTCTATTATACTTGCTTGCTTCTGTTGATTTCCTGGCCGTTAACTGCTAGGGCCATTACGGCCGTTTAGTCATATAGATCCACAATGCCATATGACATCTCAAAGGAATGTGACGAAGTCCCAAGTTGGTGATCTGACTTTCTGCCTCATTTACACACAATATCAGTCTCAAAAAATTGTTTCTTACTTTGACAACTCAACATATTCGAGTTTATCACTTCTCACTTTTGGATCACGCGCACCTACAGAGATTTACTTGCATATATATATATATATATATATATATATATATATATATATATATATATATATATATATATATATATATATATATATATATATATATATATATATATATTCTATATATTTTTTTTTATGGACTGATGAATATATATACAATATATCATCAGGCCATATAGCACGCGGATTCGTGACAAAATATATTGGTATTCTATTTTTGTCTTCCACCCGTTTTCTATGAGTAACTTTTTTTTAGTTTACTCGCCCAGTAAAAGGTAGCGCTATAGTAAAACTTGGAAACTTTCTAAAAGTACTGAGAATGTGTGTCAGTTAAGCTTCCTTATTAGATATTCCTTGCCTTTGAGCAAGTATAACCTTTATTTTTACTTATGACATTTTATAAAAAAATATGGTTACCATAGTGAAATTAAGCACATTGTTTACTTGTGTAAGCGCCATTTTATGAAAAATGATCACCGTCAACTCGTCCATTAAAGGTGACTTAGAGAAATGATCATTATAACAAATGTATGAGGTCATAGGTCAGGTAAACACAAGGATAATTATTATCCCTGCGTCAACATGGCTCTTGTTATACGACACAGCATGTTGACTTGGTCGTAATTCATAACAAATACTGGTGTTAATTTACCCCCGCAGGGTGGATTGCCCACCTGCTTTCAGTCTCCCACTCTATTTCCCATTTGCTAACTTTACCTTCCTCCTACACCTCTTGTATTCTTCGTAGCCTACGGCTCTTTTATAAATCTCTACTACTACATACCACTGAGTATGACGAATTCAATTCTATTTAATGGTTAATGTGAGTGACATGAAATATGTAATATTTACCTTTAAATATTGGGTTGATTATTTTTAAATTATATAAAATTATACATATAATTTATTACACTAATATAATTCGTGCTTCCGGAGCCAAAATGTCTTACAAGTATCAGTTGTGTTCATAGATATATTCTTTGTGTTTATTTTCATAATAAATAAGTGGAATAGAAGATGAAAAGCTCTGGTAAAGTTATTACAAAAGTTCCGTAGATGTTTATTATCAGTGTTGGGGCGGAGGAGAGTAGGGTACACGAGAGCCGCTCCGCTGTTATAAGTAAGTATTTCCTCTATGATAAATGGACTGGTATAGATAAATGTTCAAGTAATTCGTCATGCAAGATCACACTTGGTTCACCATATGAGGCTGGTGTACAGCTCAGCAAACATATAAACCGCTGGTATACAGTGTAACCTAGACCGTAATATAACAAATTCCTCTGACTGGTCTTGTCTGTTAAGAAGGAAAAAATATAACACTTGCTAATGTCAGCTTACACTTTGGGTAAATTTAAAGAACTCCAAAAGCGGTATAGCAGTTTGTGGATTTAACAGAAGGAAGGCCATTGATAGGTAAGGTAGGTCTACTGTATACTGTCTTTTTATTCAATTTGTGTTTTTTTTTTACATAAAAACCCATTTTCTGGTGTGATTTGTTTAAACCTGACCTTCATTTTCTTTTGGAATCCCCATTTATGAGAAAATGTCGGAGACACAGTAGAACTAACCAACCAAAAAACTAATGATAAAGGTTAAGTTTCTGACCATAATCCTCCTGGAGATGAAGCCTGGGGTTTTCCTTTGGTTTTTGATGTATTCGATTTTGATATTGATTTTCGTCGAAAATCACTCGTTTTTAAGATAACCCCCCTTCCCTCCACAGCCAAAACGAGTGATTTCTGACGAAAATCCTAAATTTAACTTAACCTAACCAACAAACAAGCTCGCAGGAGCTCTCTGGGACAGTGGTAACATAAACAATGAACTTAGAAAGAATACGACGATTTTCCAACAATTCATTGCAATTATCTAGGAAAGTTATCATTTACTGAAGAAATGCTATCGAAGAAACGCGTCTTAGAATTGTCTAGACTACTGATTCCAAAACTTAAAATCCTAAAATTTGTTGAATAACCAAAATAATGATAATACCCCATATTAAACTGAAGGTACTTATTTTGATATCTGGTACAGTTGCAGAAATGTGTTCCTACACCCCTTGTGGTAACCCGTCTCCAAACGGCAAATCTATATGACCAAGTCCTACGATATAACAAACCTATCCACCAATCACGTTCATCTTTACACGACCAATACCCTTTAATTCATAAATAGTGATACTACTACTGCAACGTTACTGTTTGGAAACACGAGTTACCACAGGGAGTGAAAGAACACATTTCCGCAACTACCAATGAAGGCAACTTTGTTGAAACATAATGGGGTAATTTAACATTTTTATTGGACACGAGAGTACACTCAGACTGAGCGAGTCGGTTGTAAACAAACAGATGACATGTGGTGACTTAGTATATTTTTCGGAGGGATATTTACAGTTAATAATTCAACTTTCGACATTACCTCCAAAATAATGACTATCCAAGTGAAAGCAGTGACAATCCCTGAAGGTTGACGGTTAGTTATGAGCTTAACAGTAAGTAAAATTCAATAAATAGGGCAACTTCTATTGGAAATGTGAACATCAGTAAAATCAAACTTAACCAAATCATTCTACAAGTTTACATTGATACATCAAATACAAAGGTTCTAAGTACAGTATATGAATAAAAACTGTAGGAAGCAACAAATAAAATAAATTTGGTTAAATTATATTTGTAATGTTTTAGGGTACAGTCACTAGTCTTCACAAGTGCTCATAAAATAATCACTGTATGGGAACACTTCTCTCCCCTGAAGGTTGATGGCAGTGTAGTGGTGCCCAGAGAATGTACAGTACTACTGTCTGTCAGTATGGACCATTGTATGCTGTAGGTCCAGCATTTATCTTATTTTTTTTTTTGGTCTATGTCAATACAGTAGTCATTTTGTACTGTTTGCACTGTCACTGTGGCAATAGTCCTGGTACTATACTTGTATATTTGTACACACAATCTCTATGCCTCAGTACAGTAGGTATGTATGTATTTATATGTTGTCACCATAGTGATTGTCCCAGCAATTTGGTAGTTAATAAAAAAACTATCCTTACAAAAATGTGTTGGGCAATAGGATGGACACAAGGATAAACGATTTTGTCAACCCTACCGAGACAACAGGACTTGCAGTGTTCATTCTGAAATTCTTCGTCAAAATTACATGGCTCGGTAGTTCATTCCTGCTATATAATCATATTTCAGTGTTATTGTAGAAGGCGTTGGGGTCATTAACTACTGTCTTGGCACTTTGTTAAAGTGTGATGACACCGAAGCAGCTGCTGCCTTGATGCTGAGAATCAGATGTCAATTTTCACTAGTGTAAGGTGATCTTATTTGGGTATTTACAGTAATTTTTCTGCTAGATTTTCACTATAAGCAATGTTTATAACCATTGGCCCCTCTCCTTTAATTTTGCCTCTAAAGAATATTTCTGACTTAAATACAGTACGGGTACACTCGCACCAAAAAATATCGGTGCAGGGTGAGATCGACGAGTTCTGAAACGATACGTATACACTGTGATATGTCGGGAAGGTTGGTAAGTGTATCCTCATAACCCCCCTCCCCCCTCCACTAGGTGTTGCCATATGGCTGACAATCAGGGCTGCCAACAAACGGCTGGAACAACTCGCATTCCCAATACCTATCGTCACTGGTCTCAAATTGTTCACACTACAGTATGCACCGATACTTTTTGTTGCAAGTGTACATGTACTGCACTTGTAATTTTCAGGCCAGAAGTGCCAGGAACACTTATCAGAATACTTATTACACTAGCAAATACCAAATAAGTTAGTCCACACACACACCTTAGTATCGTCTAAGCCATCTTTCTTCTCTAAACTATGCAATATTCTAAAGAAATTGTTAGGCTTAATTCCAGTAGAGTTGATGATGTATCAAGTAACTCATAGTAATACGCTTACAATATTGTTTTATATTTTACAGAAGTTGCCAAGATGCCTAAGAAGAAGACAGGACAGAGGAAGAAGGCTGAGAAACAAAAGGCCCGCCAGAAGGAGTTGAGAAAGGGCCGAGCCAATCGGTCTTTAGCTGATCTTCCTTGTAACTCTATTATGGTAAATTAGAAGAAGAAAATCTAATGTATTAAAGTGATGGATAATTATGTATAACTCAGTACAGTACTATGTAGGGATAATAATGATGATAATCTTTCAACACAATAACTTGTCAAAGTCCAGTAACTTTAGTTTATTCAGCATTTTTATCTATGTGTCTAGGAAAATGTGTATGATTCTTCATCTGATACAGTATATACACTACAGGCATCATTCGATTCTACCAAAGATCAATTTATAAATGGTCTTTCTGGACTGGAACCCTTTTTACTCCATACAGTACACTCTCAGTTACATCATTCATAGACTTCCTGTCTTGGTTGTCTTACTAAAGTCTTTCCTTCTTTTTTTTAATATAGGTTAGTTATTCTTTGTATGTTTGTTCATTTTATTCTCACATATCTTTACACAATTTTTTTCTGCCACTTTTTTGTGATTCAACTGTTTTGATGACCTATTGTACTCCCAGCTCTGCCAGCCTTTCCTCCCACACTCCCTTCTTTTTGCTTGTGCTCCCACACTTGTGCTGCGCTCTGTAGGGCTTCCTATCCTGGTGAGTACCAAGGTTTTTTAAGATGATGATGATGATGATGATGATGATGATGATGATGATGATGATGATGGTGGTGGTGGTGATGGTCTGCTCAATAACTGTCAGTGAGGATTTATAATGAAATGTCCGAATTCTAGAAGTAGTGCTCACGAACCACAATTTTGAGCAGTGTAAAAGTCAGGGAACACATTGGTACTTGTGTGTGACAGGTTAGAGGGGCCTTTGTCATTTCTTAATCTGTTTCTGTACCTCTTCAGTTCATCATGCTTCACCCAACTTAAATTAGACTAAAAAATCTATCAGTCACTTTCTCTTTTCTTGACGTTTCTTGCTGTTCTTCTCACTTCCTTGAGTTTTTTGTGTCACCAACATTCCATTTGATATTTCTTCTTTAACCAAGTGATACGGTACAATAACCCTACCCAACCCAACCTAACCTAATCCAACCTAATCCAACTGTCATGGTTTTGGGTGAATCGGTGGTAGTAGGAGTAGATTACAGGTATATTATATAAAGATAATAATATGTCGTATTTCTTATTTCTTACCGTAGAGTTCGATACCTTCACACTGGTTACTTACAGGAGATTATGGCGTATCTACGTAGAAGTTCACTCCACCACTCGACATTCCATGATTTATACTTGATAAATGATGATTTAATGAATTCCATTAATTTCCAACATCCATCTAAGTTATTGGTTATACTTTGTCATAACCAATCAGTCATTACCTTAAGTAATAATATGATAGGATCATAGATACGGGCAGATAATTGCACTTACATTTATTTGTCAAGCTTCCATACAATGATTTACAATTTGCATGGATATATGAATTACTCACGTTCACGCTGTAATAAAATTAATCTTCTAAAAGAGAATTTTCAACTTGGGGACACATGTGATTACTCTACTATGGGTATGACTTCACAGAGCCTTAATTCTTCAAGTGATACATTTATTGTCAGCCTGGATTGCTTTTGTTGCAACCAGGCTTCCGCACAAGAACTTCTTTCCACGGCCATAACAACAAAAAGTACTCTTGGGTTACCACACATAGTTTCGTGTCACTGACAGTCACTGTAGACGGTTGTCGCGGCAAGGAGAACTGGTAAGTGTGACTTGAATTAACCATTTAGGTGCAATAGACCAACCTGGATTGCTTTTGTCGCAACCAGGCTTCCACACGTGATATTTCCACGGGGATAACAACCTAGGTTAACACGCTTAGTCTCGTGTCGACGACGGTCACAGGACAGAGTGGCGGTGTAACGCAACCCATGACACCAACCTATCCTAACCTATTCCAACAGACATTCTTTGTGTCAACTGTCTTACAACATTTTACTCTTTCATCTTATATTTTAGTCGTCTATTTATAAGTAAGTACTGTATTGACAATGTGTACCCACTGATTTGGTATAGTGCTTTGGAGAGGTAGGTACTGTACTGCTGTTAGAGGGTATTACTGTTGTTATTGTTAGATGGTATTACTGTTGTTACTGTTAGATGATGCTACTATTAGAGGGTATTACTGTTAGATGGTACTACTGTTTGATGATATTACTATAACAGAGTTTTTTAGCTTAAGCAACAATTGATACTTGTAACGTATTGTATTTCCAGGAATGTGATAAATGCCAGAGGCGTCAAAAGAACCGCGCTTTCTGTTACTTTTGTCACTCCGTCCAGCGGCTGCCACAGTGTGCCCACTGCGGTAAGGTGAAGTGTATGCTCAAGACTGGTGACTGTGTAGTAAAGCACCCGGGCACATATACCACTGGCCTGGGTATGGTGGTAAGTTTATAATACTTGTATTTATTGTGATTCTCTACAGTATAGTGTTTATTTCTACACAATGATTCAATGTAGCTTTCATATTCTCTTAGTCTCTCTAAACATATTTTGTAGTCATTCATTGATGAAATTGAAAACAATTATTTTATGTGAATGTAATGAACGTTCACAAATCATCGTGTAAGCACAGTTTGAATGATATATCTTCTAATATTCAGTATGTAGATGAAATACTGTGCAATATTTGGTCAGGTACTCTTTACTTACCCATAAGTACAGTACATTACTTGCTTCAAGGTAAGTCCAGAATCCCTTGACTTAGTTGGTGGAATGTCACAGGAACTATAAGCTGTAAAATGTTATTGATGGTTTTATTTATATGTATTGTGTGATAATATTCCATCATAGTTTTAAATTCTAGTTGTTAGAATTAATTTATTGTCATTGATAACATAAAGTGTTTGTAAATCCTGTCTTACACATTACAGGGAGCCATCTGTGACTTCTGTGAAGCCTGGTTGTGTCATGGTCGCAAGTGTCTACAGACTCACCCCTGTTCGTGTCCACTTGTTGATGCCACCTGCATAGAGTGTGAACGAGATGTAAGTAATGAGTGACCTTACCACATCTTGTTCTTGTCTGGCATCATTTCTTGTGTTACCTTTAAATGGTGGTTAAGGATTCTTAACACTGTCCCCATATAGGTAAAGGTGGAATGCAAGGCACATGAAACTTCCATTGATGATGATGATAGTCTCTGTTCCTACAGCTAACTTCCACTGATGATGGCCACTGACTAAGGGTTAAGAGTTTCAATAATTTGTCAACTCTATAATATTCTCACTGTTTAAATATTTAAGCATTTATTTTCCTGATTTTTCTTCTCCAAACACTTAATATGATTCATAAATGTAATAAAGAATGATGACTGTGAGGCAGATGGTGTCTTCAGCAGAGATCACTGGTGCTCAGGGTAGGATCAGGTGCTGTCATCATCATAGAGCAACAAGTAATTGAGTCTATAATTTCCCTGTTCGATACTACGTACATTGATAAGGCTTGGATCATTTGACGACAGGAATTAAGCCACTGTAATACTGTACTGTCCATGAATTATCTGGCCCATTTTAAAAATTAATGAACTAAAAAACATTATAGATTAAATGCACTGGTTTATTGTTCTTGTATTCGAGTTCCATGTGTGCACTGTTTTATTTCTAAAATATTTTGAGGTTTAGTTTCAGATAATGTATGAAAGGAAACTGTCAGAGGAGGCAAAATTTAAATTAAGTTTTCCGACCTTGAACTATCATCAGCTCTGGTACTGTACTTGTCATCATAGCAAGAAGTATATCACTAACAGAAGGGAACGACACGTACCTCTGTACATCAAGCAAGCACTGAGTGTGTGTACGAGGTCTGACAATTAAGTTCGCGAGCTCATGCTACATGCGCCGGTACGTACCTTACTGAGGATCGGCACTGTAGTACCCTTCAAAGTATTCCCCTTGCGATGCTATACATGAATGCCAGCGTTTCTTCCACCCGTGGAAACATTTCTGGAACTCACTTTCTGGAATAGTTTTTATTGCTGCTGTCATGCTACTCTTAATGTCATCCACTTCTTGTAAATGTGCCCCCTTGATGTGTTTCTTCAGCGAAGGAAATAGAAAAGGTCACACAGGGCCAGTTCAAGTGAATAAGGAGGGTGATCCAGTAAGGTAATTGGTTTCTCGGCCAAAAACTCCCGCAGAATCAATGCCGTGTGTGCTGGGGCATTGTCATGATGTCATCCACTTGTTCCAGTGAAAAGTTCTGAGCATTTTCGTCTCACTTTTTCTCTGAGTCTTTTAAACACGTCGAGATACTACGAGATACTACAACTGGTTCACACCCTGCCCCCAGGGAATGAATTCTTTGTCAACTACACCCTTAGAATCGAAAAAAGTGATAAGCATTGTCTCCACTTTCGACTTTGATATGCAACACTTTTTGGGGCATAGGGAGTTTGCAGTTTTCCACTGTGCATCCTGACGTTTCATTTCAGGGTCATATTGGTAGACCCATGACTCATCACCACAGTGAAGCAGGTCATCTCCACCTTCTCTTTTCTAAAAGGCTGAGCAAATTTCAACTCTTCTTTGTTTTTGTTTGTCACCGAGATTATTTGGCACCATTTTCGCACAAACTTTTCTCATTCTTAAATCTACAGTCAAAACCTTTCTAACTCTTTCCCTGTCAATCTGCACCTCATCTGCAATGTTTTTCACTGTCATTTGCCTGTTAGCTCACACAACTCCTAATTTTTTCCTCGGTCCTTCTTGTTGTTGGTCGTCCTTCACCGTCATTGTCTGTCACATCTTCTCTTCCCTCAGAAAATAACTTAATGCATTTGTTAACTGGTGTTTTCTTTAGTGCATTATCCTCATAAAATTCGGTTAACATGTCCCGAATTTCAGGCCCAGTTTTCCCCATTTTCATGAGAAACTTGATGTTTGTTCTTTGTTCTAAAGCAATATCAGCCATTATCGCGACAAACCCAGAAAACACTCGAATCCAATAGCTGCCACTGCACACATCCGACTCGCTTGAGATTGACGACACAACAGGGGTAGTAAGAGAAGGGATCAAGGTCACACGGACGCCACTCACACTCGTTACAGTGTCCCGCCTGTTGAGCCATGCAGCAAGTTCGTGAACTTAATTGTCAGACCTCATATATTAGGCTTATCAATATCATGAATAAGTTTCTCTGTCACTCAGAAGCATCCAACCTATCCCAGATGTTTGTAAGCTGAGCCACATGGACCAAAGGTTACTACCATAAGGGGATCATTACCTTAGACTCAGAGTAAAATGGCATAAAATCCTATTTGTCAATTTTATTCCCTTAACTATTGCTACATGAATACTGTATTATACAGTACTGTACTGTTTATCTCGTTAAGGGAGAGTTTCAGTGTAAAAAGTATGGTGGGCTTCTTAATGTTTTAATACAGTACTGTACTGTACTGTTCTTGACAGACTGTTGAACATACAGTACAGTACCTGTACAGTGTCCTTCACAGTTGTAGAACATTGTGTTGTTATGACAAAGTGTGGCATCCCCTGCAGACCCACACTCTAATTATCCATGTGTCTACACACACATATTTACAATACAGGTAAAGGAAATTACTGTCTCTAGAACGAATGGCTCCCTGTCTCAGCCGTGAAATGTCGGCAACTTTAAAACTACCCACAGACATTATTGGGTACATCCAGGGTGTCATCCACAAACTTGGGGGGGCCCCCTGTACCTGTTTTGGGACCCCGTTTCATAAGTGCGGATAATCGTAAGTCGGACAGTAGTAACTTGGGGACTGTGTACCTGTACAGGTACAGTATCCCTCGTGTAATGTTGTGGTTGCATTCCTAAAAACCTAACTTTAAGCAAAATTGTTTTTTATGAAGAACAACTGCAAAGCATGGAGGGCGAAAAACTGGTTCAAACGCCAGGGCATTAAACACAGAGTACATCACTTTACTCCTTAATAATAAAAATAATTATAATAATAATAAACGAGTTTGTTATAAACGGTTTTGAAGTTAAAAGATTTATTTATTAACACCAAACTTCAATATAAATGATGTGGTTCATAGTTAAACAAATTGGTGAGCAAACGGTGAGCCTAATTTGAAGAAATTTCAAATTGCATCCGTCAAAAAAAAATAATTGCTACGATAATCAAAATTTTTTTACATAGCCTATCGTATAATACAAAAGCACATATTTCAGGTACAAAAAAATAGCTCCTTCCACACTCAAACCATCCTTTGAGTTACGTGACACAGTTCAGCCAGGCAGTCACCTAGCTCACTCAAGAGAATGTGTGTGTGTGTGTTCTTCCCCATCCAAACAGGGCTTAAACAAGGGTGTGTACTGGCACCAACTCTCTTTTCCATTTTCTTTGCTGCCTTCCTTACTCGTGCCAGTGCCAATTTAGCCAGTCGGGTGGACATCGAGTACTGGGTAAAAGGGGGTCTTTTCAACATAAGATGACTCCAGGCAAGAACAAAGGTGTCAGCAGATCCATTACTGAACTTCAGTATGCAAACGACTTCACTCTTTTTGCTCACACTAAACATAGCCTACAGGAGATTCTGAACACCTACGCAGATGCGTATGCACACTTCGGCCTTGAGGTGAAAGTACGTAAGACTTAGATTCTCTTTCAACCTGCCCCTAGTTCAGACACACCACCATCCATCCATCTTAACGGTACTACCCTCTCTAATGTTACCCACTTTCGGTATCTCGGCTCCCACCTGTCCACCACAGCGAACATCGATGTAGAGACTCAGCATTGGATCAGATTTGCCACTCAAGCCTTTGGCAGACTCCGAAACCATGTCTTCAGCTGTAGGGAGCTGAAATTATCTACAAAGTTACACATCTATTGAGCAGTGGTCCTCCCCACCCTGCTATATGGCAGCGAGACATGGGTTACATACAGGAGGCACCTCAAGGCACTTGAAAACTTTCACCAATGTAGCCTACGTTCCATCCTCCAAGTTCGCTGGGAAGACAGGAGAGCAAATGCCAGCATCCTTGCTGACACCAGCTGTAGGAGCATCAAGGCTACCATTATCCATGAACAACAACGCTGGACTGGCCATGTTAACCGCATGGACGACAGTAGACTGCTGAAGCAGCTACTTTACATTCACCTAACAAATAGTAAACGTAACGCCGGCGGGCAACTGAAAATATATAAGGATAGTCTTAAGACAAACCTGAAAAGGTGCCAAATCGACCCCCTCACCTGGGAGTCAATTACTCCACATTGTAACGCTTGGAGGAGCACCACACGAGATGGTGTCAATACTTTCGAGTTAGCCCGATTGCAAACTGAGGCAGACAAGCGCCAACGCCGGAAAGATGCTGCCACCGCCCCTCCCGCACTCGATGTAGCCCTCTACATGTGCAACATCTGTGAACAACTCTGCCGGTCCTGTATCGGCCTCTTTAGTCACCTCAAAACTGACCAATACAGGTGACTTCTCTAATAACTCATAACATTGTATCATAGCTGGATGATCGTCATACTCGATTCTGAGTGACAGCAAAGTAGTAGTAGTATGCTGTGACATCACACCAGGGGGAGAGAGCGCTGCTGAATGGCGAGTTTGGCGACACAGTTACAGTCTACTGCTTCCACATGTACGTTCACCCCCACACACACACACACACACACTCTCTCACACACACACACACACTCTCACACACACACACACACACTCTCTCACACACACACACACACATACATACACATCTATGCTCTTCATTTTTCTTATTTTATAGTTTTCTATTACCAGTATATTTTCTGTATTTTTAAGCCAGATTAGAGTACAGTATTGTAAAGATTTTTCCACGACTTTTATAGTTGCATTACATTTATTAATGGTAACATGCCATCTCACAGGCAACCTCATTCCCATTTTTTCCCTAACTATTAAGTCAAGCTGTCGCTAAACCAGATTTTGAACCTAACTTTCAGTGAGAAAGGGTGTCAAAGTTTTTTTATCACTAAACCTAATTAACGTTATGTGAATTAATGCTAAAAGAAGGATACCTGTAGTACATGCAGTTTCCTCCCCCAAATTCCTTTATGATTTTTGGAAAGCTTCACGGCAAAGTTGTTAATCCCAAAGAGGAGTACAATACTGTACTGTAGTTATGTCTTATGTACATTATAAATTGATGCTTTGAAATATCTTATGTTTGTTTGTTTGTTTTACTCCCTCCCCTTTTTAACAACTACAGGTGTGGAGTCACGGTGGTCGTATCTTCAGGTGTCACTACTGCCAGAACTTCTTGTGTGACGACGACCAGTTTGAGCACCAAGCATCTTGCCAAGTGTTAGAGCAGGAATCCTATAAGTGTGAGTTTTTTTTTCCAGTTGATTTTAAATCACCTGAAGATTAATCACCCTAACACTACTAGGGGTTTAAAGTACTGTAGGTCAGGTAAGGTTAGATTCAAGATAAGTTAAATTTTATTTAATATAGGTTAGATTAAAGGTAGGTTAAGTTAGATTTAATATAGGTTGGGTTAGTTTTAAGATATTAGGTGAGGTTAGTTTTAAGATAAGTTAAGTTAGATTAGTTTTAAGATATTAGGTGAGGTTAGGTTGGGTTTGAGATAAAATTGTGGATATTTATAAGAGATAGGCTAGAATTGTTTTTGACCAAAAATAAATGGAAAAAGGAGTTATGAAGACCCAGGGGCAGACATACCACAAGTTAATGATGACTGGGGCAGAGAGTGAAAGATCTGTATTGCCCAGTTAGGTTAGGTCAGGATAGGTTAGGTTAGCTTAGGGCCAAATTGACTTCAGGAAAACGAATTTGATGTGTTGAATCAGGTGTGAAGTTAATTTGAGTGTAATTAGATAAATGAACCCTGTTGGTGATAGTGAATGATTATGACTACTCCCTGAGCTCCAGAACTGCAAAGGTCATAATTATGGCTCTGGAGGTAATCAATAGTAAAAGGCTAAATTAAAATCATAATGACAGAAAATAAAACAAAACTGGAAACAAAAACGACCCAAAAGATAGTCAGAAGAAGGACCAGCCACAGCAACATGTACTTTGCAGTTGAATGTTTAAAAATGAAACAAAATGGAGAATATCGTGGATTTTTTTTTTTTTTAAGTTAGGAATTCAAGAGAAGTTGTATAGGTTCTGTTAAGTTACAGTCTGTAAATTGTTGGGCAAGTTTTAATAAATATGAATAACTACTGGTAAGTACTGTATACTGTGTATAATAATGTAAAGATGTTTGTTAGAAAGTATTATTCTCATGTCTTGATAAGTGTAAGAAGCTGAAACTATCTATGTATCATAACAAGAAGACTCAGGTGATTTTGCAGGGGGAAGACGGTCTAGGATCCTTGCGTGCATCTTGGTTGTGTTGGCTCATATTTTGTACCATTTAGTGAAACTGCTTAAACCAATACAGTAGTGTAGTATCATTACTAGTTTTTAGTGTTCTTTCTTACACAGGAACATAAACCTGTATACAGTAGTACTGTAATGAAAATGATAGTGGTTCATCCATATTCTGTAGTATTTTATATCTGAATTATTCCCTCAGGTATGTCTTGCAACCGTCACGGACAGTACTCGTGCTTGCGATGTAAGACTTGTTACTGTGAGGAACACGTACGCAGGAAAGGTTTCAAATACGACAACAAGCAGAAGATCCCGTGTCCCAAGTGTAGTTATGATACAGAAGAGACTAAGGAACTCAGCATGTCAAGTGAGTGACTCTTTTGAGTAAATTATTTTTATGTGAATTTTGTTCATCCATTTATCCAGATGGGTAGTGAAGGTGATATTGTAAATATTTACACCTAAAACTGGGTGTGTGGGAGGGGTTAAAGCAAGGTGACCAGTAATAAGCTGCCACAGTACAATACTGTACTGTACTGTATATGTCAGCTGGTGAAGCAAGTTGAACATATAATTTCTAGGTTACTCAGGACAAGTACAGTATAATACTGTATAGTACATACAGGCATTCCCAGATTAATGAAAATTTTCCATTTCTGAGAAACACCTTTTGTAAACTTATTTATCATAAACTGAATCAATTTGTCACATAGATTCCCATTATAAAAGCTGAGACAAGTTGATACAAGAAAAGTGCTTCCCTATACTGTACCTCGTAAAATACCACAACACATAATTTTTATGACAATTTTTGGTGTACACGATGATTAAAGCCAATAATAAACATAAGTGAAATACAGTAGAAGTCCAAAAATCCGGACTGCTTGGGGATTGGGTCAGTCCGGATTTTCGGATTTTCCGGATTCTCAGGCAGTACTTTTAAAATTCAAATTTAAGGAGGAATAAAGAAGAGATGAACAGGTACATTTTGATAGTTTATTCATTAGCAAATAAAGCATGCTTCATTTATCAAAATGAGCAGTTTTAATGAAAAAGCTGTGAATTCTAGAATTTTATTCTTTGCTTTTTTTATATCATAAATTGTAGACTTTCCAATGTCATATGTTTCTATTAGAACAGTATTGCTCACACCACGTTCTAGTTTCTTAATTAAATCAAGTTTGTCACTCAATTTCAACGTGTTCTTCTTTCTCTTCACACAACGAAGTTTATCTACTTTAGGAGCCATTTTTATGGGCTTGTACAGTACTCTGTAAATGGAAAGAGTAGGACTCAAAATATTGTTATATTACAATGGTATTCTATTCATACTGTGCTTGATATAATGCATTCACGGAAATGTAAGAATACAATGGTGTGGTAGACCCAGAGTGAGGTAAAACATTTTAGAAGTATCTACTACATACTGGAGAGGCAGTGATATGAGAGATGTATTTTTACAGATAGATTATGACTGTTTATGGGTCTATCTGTAGGTCAGTGGGCTGTAAATTAGTACATTGTGTACAGTCAATGACTAATTGAATATCAGTACTGTACATATTGATATAAAGGATGTCCATAGATTATCTAACCTAATTTAAGACTTACTAACCTCATAAATATTATAAATAGAACAGTGAACATGAAATCTGCTAAGGCAAGCAAATTTTTTTTTCATCAAGCAGAGTAAGGTTGGCATGTTCAGGCTATTTTGTTTTTGAAGTTATTAATTTTAAAATGGTTTAGATAATTTATGGACACCTTGTATAGTAATAAATTTTTAGCATGGTAATTGATCTTGTAAGTACCATATGATTACCGTAACCAATTTTCTGAGTACAGGTACAGTTATAAATGCTTTTAGTATTACAGTATTGAAGTAATTGTGTTTTCTTGCAGCTCGCACCCACAAGTTTGGAAGGCAACAGATTGGTTTTGGTGATTATGACGATGATGAAGAGGGAGCGGTCGGGTATGATGGCAGTTACTACGACGATGATGATGATGATGACGACGATGACGACGATGACGACGAGGAGGGTGAAGACGATGAATCTGAAGAGGAAGAAGAAGCGGAAGAAGAGAAGAGCAAATAAACAGAGAAACGCCGTACTCTAGTCACTTTTTAAGAAAGAGATTGAACATCAGTTTTCAGTAATAATGTATAACTTTTGATAAACATGAATGGAAATATTTTAATGAATTGAAAATTTTTCCCTTAAAATTTTAGTTGTGTGGTTATTACACCTTTAAGGATATGGACATGTAATCTACTGTACAGTATGGTACAATACTTAACTTGGGAGGTATGCAGCATATTATACGTATACAGTACAGTAATATTAAGAAAGCAAGAGTCATAATATTGGTAACTTATACAAATTTAATGCTGTTATAAAGACATATGGTCTTATTAAAAACAAAACTATTTACAGGTGCTCCTCTACTTACGAACGAGTTACATTCGTGAGGCTTGTTTGTAAGTCCAACTTTACTCTTGTAGATACCAAACATATTGTAAAAAATGAAAAGATTATGGATATTTAGTACAGCTATGCCCTTTAATACAGCCTTAAAACCTGGCTCACTCTTCTCCTCTCAGGTAATGTTTGTTCTATGTGGAATTTTCTTCAAAATAATTGTCTCATCCACCTATTAAACACCTGTTCTGGCAGGTAACCCCCCTCAGTGATGATGTTTGTATCTCTGAAAGTTTGCAAGTTGAATGTTCTTAAGTAGAGGAGCACCTGTATTAGCATGTGTAAAATTATATTTTTCTATGACTGGATTTAGAAAATATAACTTCAAATTTTAAAATTTTATATTATACGGTACAGGTACAGTAGTATACTGTACTGTAAATTGTTTTTATTTCATAAATTTACAATTCTGTTTGATGCTGTACTAAGTTATATACAGGTATTTTGATACGTTTATAAATTTTACATTTAGATAGAATAAATGTAGGTTTTGCGAAACTAATGAATTTTTATTTATTTAATTTTTTCATGAAGATGTAAAGGTTAGACCATTGTGCCAGCACTAGCTGGGTGTCTCAGGAGCTGGTGTCTCATCTCTGCTGTTTATTAATTATTTTAAAATGTTGCTGGACAAACTGAATCAAAAGAAATGGTTTATAAACTACTTGGTTTTCACATTTTAAATACTGTATAAGAAATTTCATGCTAGTATAGATAGATAGCAAACATTATTTTCTGTCTACATCATAAGACTGAGACAATAATATTATTCAAGCAACTCACATATATCTTGGGTAATGTTGTATGTACAGTATAATGATTATTGTTTTAACTAATGTTTTATGACATTAGTTGATGTGTTTGTTGATAAATAAAGGTTTCAAGGAGATTAATGGAAATATGAGAGAAATTAGGCATTTTATTTGTTGCTTTCATTGCCACAGTCCCTGTGATCCTGCTGTACTATACACTTACAGGTGCACCATTATGACATCTCCAGAATAACTTGTACATCAGTCATTCACTCCTACACAACTTTAGTACAAGGTTTTCATTCCTTTACACCTAAACAACTTTTTTACTTAATGGCCACCCAAATTAGAGGTGGTCATGCTGAGGGTAGGAGTTCAGTTTTTTTTTTTTCTTGGACTGACTTATTTTGAAGCCCAGTACTGTTCTCAATTACATATACTGTACACAGCTTTGGCTGGTAGACTGTCCATAGATCTGCCACCCTCTGTGTGAAGAAATATTTCCATAGTTTGTTCTGCATGATATATTTATGAGCTTGAAGTTGGGTCCCCTCATGTTGGTGGAGCATGACATCACAAAAAAATGGCCCACATTCACATTTTCCATCTCTTTCAAGATTTTAAATACTGTATGTCTGACATCTGTCCTATTGTATCTTGTCTGAGGAGTTGTTAGTCCTAAGGCCCTTAGTCTACTTGGATAATCAAGATGACAGATCAAGAATCATCTTAGTCACTCTTGTGTTGCACCTTTTCTAAGGATGTTATGACTTTCTGGAGGTAGATTTCCATGCCTGTCAACATTATTCCAGACTGGGACTTACTTGAGATTTATACAGGTAAAGGAGCATTTTCCTACCAGGTATCATTCTCTGGTAACAATAAACAACTCCAGTGTACAGCATTGTGAAGTGAAACCCTCACTCCTACAGTTCTAAATCATTCATTCACTCTTACACAATGGTAATATAATATTTGTCGTCTCTTTATTTCTTACACAGCTTCAGTATAGTCCCAGCTTTCCTCCACTCTTGCATTATTCCCTAAATTACAATACCTACCGTATATTATTTCCACGCTAACTTGGCCCATAAGCCACGCCACCTCTTCTATACTAATAACTGATTGGTTCATAGAAAATTCAAACAAAGTACTTGTATGTTCACAATTGGCAAGCAGACCTGTTATTATATAAAATAATGTTAAATATCTGAATTATCAAAATACAGATGATTTTAAGGCATTAGCACTTCAGAGAGGATATTAGAAAATTTTATTTATCTATCATAAATGGTAGAAATAAATACGTGCCTAGTCCGGGGGGGAGGTAAATCGCTCAGGGGAACCAATAAGCTAATTGTAGCTAAAGACGAGGGGCGTGGCTTATATCCCAGCTTAGCGTGGAAAGGGTATTGTTGAACATTCATTCAATTACAATTTCCATACAGTTACTCAATCAAAACACCACTGAAATTCAGCCACAAACTTTAAATACCGTCGTGATCTATAAAATCTGTGTAGAAGATGGACCCATGGAGGATGGCCCTCTCTGCACCCACGGAGGATGGCCCACTCTGCACCCATGAAGGATGGCCCCCTCTGCACCCACGGAGGATGACCCTCTCTGCACCCACGGAGGATGGCCCACTCTGCACCCATGAAGGATGGCCCTCTCTGCACCCACGGAGGATGGCCCTCTCTGCACCCATGGAGGATGGCCCTCTCTGCACCCCTGACCTCTCTGATCCCTCTGCCCACACTCTCTGCACCCATGGAGGATGGCCCACTCTGTACCCATGGAGGATGACCCTCTCTGCACCCATGGAGGATGGCCCACTCTGTACCCATGGAGGATTGCCCTCTCTGCACCCATGGAGAATGGCCCACTCTGTACCCATGGAGGATTGCCCTCTCTGCACCCATGGAGAATGGCCCACTCTGTACCCATGGAGGATGACCCTCTCTGCACCCACGGAGGATGACCCTCTCTGCACCCATGGAGGATGGCCCCTCTGTACCCATGGAGTTGGAGGATTGCCTCTGCACCCGTGGAGATGGCCCACTCTGTACCCATGGAGGATTGCCCTCTCTGTACCCATGGAGGATTGCCCTCTCTGCGCCCACGGAGGATGGCCCTCTCTGTACCCACGGAGGATGACCCTCTCTGCACCCATGGAGGATGGCCCACTCTGTACCCATGGAGGAGTGCCCTCTCTGCACCCGTGGAGGATGGCCCACTCTGTACCCATGGAGGATGGCCCACTCTGTACCCACGGAGGATGACCCTCTCTGGACAAAATTATGTGGTATAAATACAGTATACACAAGAGCAGATCAAAGTGGGGTCTGGACCTCCCCTCTTTTTACCAGAAAATTTAAATACAGGTACTTTTTCTTTAATGCGTTTTTATATAGTAAAAAGTAATTACTATTGACCTCAGAATATCTCCTTATATCAATTGCACATGGCTTCAAAATGTCCATGATACTGGTAAGATTTAAAAAAAAATGGGGGCTTAAAGCGCCTCCCTCAAAAAAAAAAAAAGAAGGCCGGAGTGGACTCGCTGTGCACGCCATGTTCCCCCCGTCCCTCCTTTTTGATACTCCTGGATCCGCCCCTGATACATAAACCTAACAAAATTTACGGCACAATAAAACAGGTTAAACAAGAAACAAATTGCTGTTATGTGTCAAGGTGAACCTGATATTGAGTGTTGTGGTCACTCCAGAAGGATTATATTTACATTCTTGTGACTAAAGTTAGCCGAGACCCCGTGATGCCAGGCCTTGTCTGACTCTCGTGTTTATTCTGTGCTGCTTCATTACAACGCAATTTGTCAATCAATTTTTCTCAGTAGTGATTTGAACAGAAGATTTACCGTGCTTACAATATCTCTTCTTATACGCAGACATATACATAAATTGAAGACATACATGAGGACAATACCAGACATTAATTTACGTATATACTGTACAGTACAGTATATACTGTAGACAATTCAAGTATATACATTGTAGTCACAGTTTCACGTAGAGAAAAAAACTTAGTAGTGACATTTATTGAGAGGTAATTCATACTTTTTTTTACCTTCATTATCTTCGAAGAATTAACACTATTTCTTAATTAAAGCTTTTGGTTTAGTCGAGGTTCAGCCGCTTTCAGATGTTTGAACCTATATATTTTTTTAAATTTGAGCCTCCAATTAAGATTAATTGATTACAGTATAGTCAGTCCTTCAAACGTAATTCAAGACATGTTTTTCTGGCAGTGCGGCTGATGCAAGCAAATATTTTGTTTGTAAATGTCACTTGTACTGCCACTGTTCTAGCTGCTCTCTTGGATTTTTCTTGATTTGATACTTACTATTTACTATTCCAGCACTCTATGTACACCATGAACCAATGTTAACTTATATGACGATTTTACTGTGCATAACTGTCAATTTATCTATTATGTTGAAGTTTATCCTGCGCCTCCTCACAGAAAACGGAGCAACAAGTGGCTCGCTGCTGTGGGTTAAGTAAGTATAGACTCTCGAAACATTCTAACGGTCGTCGATTTTAAAACAAAAGCGCATCAAATATATTAAATAAATAAAGACTAAATGTAATATTTATAATATTCAGTATTATTAAATATTTTCAAAACGATTTTAGAAATCTATTCAAAAGATATTTATTTCAGATGATCAAAGTTGACACGAGTCACACGAGTGTAGCCAGTTAGAGAAAATTCTCTGGTGAGAGTAGACGTGTGTGTCTTGCGCTGCGTTATTGTGATAGTGTTGTGATGTGTCGGTTATTGGCTGGTAATATGATATAACCACAATGGGTCTGATGCCACTTGAGTTTAAGGACTGTCTTACTGACAGTCCTTACTTTCGGGAGAAACTACATGCCCATGAAAAGGAGTTAGACCAGACGAATTCTTCCATCAAGTCACTCATTAAGGAAGTGAAGGATCTGTACCAGGCGGCACGAAGTAAGTGCAACACAACTTTTTTGTCCTATGACATTACAGTGTTTCGTGTACTGACAGGGTCTACCACCACGAGATAATTATCTTGATAAGATAAATACACACGTAGATGTATGTATAGTTAAGATTCCTCAATCCTCATACACGTTTACATGGTTCAACTTATACAATAAACAGTGTATATATCAGTGTTTATATCAATTAAATATCAGCATTGTCATAATAAAGCCAATACTGAACTTTTATGGCGATTTTACGGACCCAGTATTTAACAATATTATGATCGTTTCGGTCATCCAGCGAGGTTAGGTTTAGGCTATAGGTTGACATCTTGTTGGTTCGATGGTTTTTATGTGTTGAACGATGCTGACCATTTTAAATAGGTGGATGACCTTTACGATAATTTTACTTATTTATCTAAAGTATGTCATTCGACAAAACCGAGTAACGAAGACCTCTATCCGGACACTTACTGGAGTTCAAGAGGAATGTTTCTCATTCCTCTAGAAACGGATGTTGGAACAAAAGAACTAAACTCGTGAATATAAACTGTATTCTTATTGTAGGTATACAAACAGTTGGTACCAACATGATATACTTATTGTATACTAACAGTAGTAAACAGTAAGTTGGTTTACTTAGTGGATGGAGCCGAATGAAGATGATAACTTGACCTAATTTCATGGTGTTGTGGACTCTTGTTTTTGTTATAGTCCCGTGTGTTATCTCATCTTAATATTGACAATTTTAACGTATTCATTTACTCCTTTTGATATTTCTGTTGTGTTATTTTAGTACCATCACCGTATATATAAATAACGAAAATAATAATCTTAATAAGAAAGTGTTTTCTCTTGAGTGTCAGTCCAGGGAAGAAATGTCACCTAATTTGATGGTATGGGAGGGGAGGTTCCTTATATAAGGTGCTCTTGGGAGATTGACAATATCATCAAACTGTCCATTATTTTTTGTTTTAACCTTTGACACTGTAACCGTTTAATGCTTTAGTAGGTTTTATCTGTAGCTGAACTAAGACAGGCAGCAGTAACTGAACTAAGGCAAGTAGCTGTACCTTAACTAAGACAGGTAGCTGTACCTTAACTAAGACAGGCAGCAGTAACTGAACTAAGGCAGGTAGCTGTACCTTAACTAAGACAGGTAGCTGTACCTTAACTAAGACAGGTAACAGTAACTGAACTAAGGCAAGTAGCTGTACCTTAACTAAGACAGGTAGCTGTACCTTAACTAAGACAGGCAGCAGTAACTGAACTAAGGCAGGTAGCTGTACCTTAACTAAGACAGGTAGCTGTACCTTAACTAAGACAGGTAACAGTAACTGAACTAAGGCAGGTAGCTGTACCTTAACTAAGACAGGTAGCTGTACCTTAACTAAGACAGGTAACAGTAACTGAACTAAGGCAAGTAGCTGTACCTTAACTAAGACAGGTTGCAGTAACTGAACTACGGTAGGTTTACGGGCTCCTCCCCACAACTAGTTTTTATTACTTTAGAATCGTATTGTTTTTATTTAGTAGTGTGTTAATGCCTGTTCCTGAAAAGGTAACACTGACTAGACTAATTAGAGCAGCTTTGGGCTGGTCGTCTGACTCGTCTCTTTCATCTAAACTACAGAACTTTGTCTCTTCGTCTTCAGTATAAGTTTCGTTTATGTTATATACATAAATTTACACGACTCCGTAAGTTAGCATTTACAAGACAATGGGTGTATGAATATATATTTACTGTTCATAGGTACATTCTCAAATACAATGATCATGCTAATGTCAGATTATATTAATACTGTATGTGGTTAAGTACGAAGGAAAATTATAATGTTAAGGAGACTATAGCCTTTATTAAAAGCAGGATATATTATAATAAATGGATGATCAGGTGTATTTTAAAAGAAAAGTCATCCAAATATTTCACGGACAAATATATTAATATGTAATATTTATGTATCATGTAAATTGTAAAATTTTAAATAAAAGAAAAATGCACGTAATATACCGATACTCCATTAAAATGTGTTTATGTACAGTTTACAGCATTTAACACAGTTTGCCTTCTTAAGATGTTGCTATAATATATAATCACTATACATTAATGTAGGTCCATCTATCACAGTTAGAGGACACGTTGATGTTCTTAGACCAGACCTGTCCTTTATGATACTGTTCCTGTGTTATTTTGAAACATAGTACTGCCATGGGAAGTACTTATGGTCTAGTACTACCATGGGAAGTACCTATGGTCTAATACTACCACGGGAAGTACCTGCCATGGGAAGTACTTATGGTCTAGTACTACCATGGGAAGTACCTATGGTCTAATACTACCACGGGAAGTACCTATGGTCTAGTACTACCATGGGAAGTACTTATGATCTAGTACTACCATGGGAAGTACTTATGAGCTAGTACTATCATGGAGTTTAGTAGCGGGTACCGTATAATTTTATTCTTGGGAAATACGTGTATACAAATCACCGTGTGTGAGCCAGCCAGCCAGGAGGGAGACGCTAGACACGAGACAGCATGACGTACAGTAGTGTTGTACCTGAACCACCAACTCTCTCCTCTTCCACTCATCGCCGTATTTGTTTTTAACTTAGGGCAAGGACTTGGTTTTTAGAGCCATATCTAATGATGACAGGAAAGCCCAGGCAACTTAATCCAACACACAATATATACTGCGCGTTATACAGTATTGCAAAATCTTTAGGTTAGGTTTGGTCGGTTGGTCTTGTGTTCCATATAAAGTATAATTGTTGGTGTTTTGTATAAAGTTTTGCCGGCGACAAGTTGTGACTTGTTGTTTGAGCTTCCTTGTGATTTACTGTACGGTCCTGGTGTTACAAGACCCGGGTGCGAACAGGAAATGCGCTTTGTACTACATTTTCTGTCTCCGTTATTTCACGGACACTGTAGAATATAGATGTTAGCAAACAATAACAATGTTGCAGTAGTGATAATGGTTGTTGTGAACTCTGTGTTATAAGATGATTCTTGTTTTAGAAATAATTGTAATCTTAGCGAATCTCAAAGTCCGCCTAAAATAGCTTAACATTATTTGAGTTATACAGTGAGTTTAATCTTTGACCTTCCTGTGCATTGGTAAGGGGTGCGTGGCAGTTGTCAGGGGGATGGCAGAGCTTCAGGAGTGGTGTGTAAACAGTATTCGTTCTTACACCTCTCAGCGTTTTGCCATTACAGAAAAACAAACCAATTATTATAGTGCTGTCTTCTTTATTATTGGTTATGTTTTCATGGAGGAGTGATGCTCTTGGAAGTCAAAGGCGAGGTGGTAGGGAGAGCTGTCCCAGACCGTGTTAAGTGAGCGCCAAGATTAGTGTCAGGTCGGTAGATTGACAACATTATGGCACAGTTTTCTGCCTTGCTGGGTGGTCCTAGTGTGGAGTGTAATGCAGCCTACCGTGTCCTGATCACATCTTAACACTGAGGTCACATTCATCTAGGGCCGTAAATGGTTGCTGTTAATTCTTGCCTCGAGTTAGTTTGTATTCCTGAGAAAGATGAATGACATTAGTAGTCAAATGTGGGTGTTCACTGGGCAGGTTGCCAGCAGTACTCCTTTACTTACCGGTCCTGAACTAGACACCTTTAGTTATACCTACCCACCCATCTACCTACTTACCTACCGTCTTATTCTTCATTCCACGAAGTAAATGACTTTGTTTCCATTAGAAGTACTGCTACCGGCATTTATCCATTTGCTTATGTATATTTTAGTCTACTTGTACCGGTACCTACAGGCTGCATACTCTGTTAACTTTAACATTTAGTAGCTGTGAATTGAACCTGATAACTTATCCCTGATGATAATTTGAGTGAGATGTCCTCGCTCTTCGGGGAAATTTTAACGCTACAGAATTTTAGATCAAATACGTTGGAAAACGATAAGTTGTCGTCAATATGGATGTGTTAAGAGATTCTCCAACATTGCTTTTGTATGACACCGATGTGTTAAGGTTGTTGTTGAGGAGAAAGCATGGCCACAATTTGTGAACTTCCCCGCAGGTGATAGAGAGCTGTGACTTGACCTTTGGTAGACTAGGGCAGCTCCAAGTGAATAATGGACCCACATGTGGGCATCATCCTGTGCTCAGGGCGGCTCATAATCCTGTTTGCAGTGGACAAGAAGACCAATTTAGGACAGGGGATCATGTCAACCCTTAAGACCACTCGTGTGTCTCACAGATCATGGTGTGGCTCTTGGTCACTTGTCTTACAGCTCTACTCTATGTGGTCATATTTTGTATCCATTTTGTAATTAACTAAAGTTGTAACACTTGAACTACTGGCTATATTTTCGAAGTCAAAGTGTTTTATTTACTGGGAATGAGGACGAACTGTTCCCGCCTCCAAGGTTCCTGTTTTTATTGCTTGAGTCAGTTGTTGGTCATGTAGCTGCAGAAGTTAGGGACCCATATTGTTTGTATGGCAGACCACCCATAAGCTGTGTCAGCCAGTAAAGGTATCTTGAGTGTTGTACTTTAACTAACTCACCAGTCGGGCGAGTTACAATTTTCTTGATATGATTTTGTTTGCGTATTTAATTTTAGTGGCAGTTGTTCATAAGGTTTTTTTTTGGGGGGGGGGAGCATCAGTCATGGGAGGAGTGTTAGTTGTTTGCCTGCACCTTGTTATAGTGTTGTGGTGTAAACATAAACATGGTGTCGCTGTGTTTTAAGACTAACTGTTGGTAGGTACACACGAGGCGACACACCTGTCACTGAGACGCAGTGTTCCCTCCCCTCCAGGGTGTAACAGCCACAGTCGTGACCTGTGTTGTGTTGCGTGGTTCATGACCCCGGACCCGTGGCTTTGCCGCAGGCGGTAGGTTAAGTTGGACCTGCAGGCTGTCTACTGAACCTGACCACCGTCACAGTATGTATGTGTATATATATATATATATATATATATATATATGTGTGTGTGTGTCTGTCTCTGTGTGTGTTGTAATTGAGCTTGGGTGTGTTAAAATGCATGTTGCTTCAAGTGTTTGTCGGTCTGTTCTCGTAGCTATATTCTTGTTCCTGCGTGAGAGGTGTCTGTGTGTTACTATGACTAATTCTGACCCCGATGGTTGTAGTGGTCTTGATGGTGGTGGCATTTACCTTATTTACCTAATGGCCATCCACTCAAGGTGGTGATGCCGAGGGAAGGAGACCAGCGGCCTTTGTAGGATCCCTTCATTGTTCTTGATAATTTTGTCATTACTGTTCTTGACTCCACAGTTGAGCTGGTAGACCATTCCATAGGTGTATCAGCCTCTGTGAAAAAGTACAATATCTTATTTAATGTTGGTGGTGGTGGTATAGTAGACGGCGCGGTGTGTCATCTATACTGTATACCAGTGGGAGTGAGACCGCTCTGAGGCCTCACTATTAAAGATGGCTGCTGGCCTGAACTGATGCACTCACCAGTCATCACATTCTACTACTGTACACTTGAAGAGAAAGTGTTTTAAGAATTTTATATATCCTAGTTGTGTGTGTGTTTTTGTACTTAGAAACTGCTTTTAATGTACATCATTTTTCAGTCAATTTATAATTGTTAGGGATATCTCCGTGACTGGTGTTGGAGAGAGAGAGAGAGAGAGGAATGCCTGGAATGAGGACGAAGAGGTGTTGTTGGGCTGGGATGGTCTCCTCCCAGGCTCGGCCAGGCACGATAATGGTCGCCTCTATTGTGGCAGAATGTGAATTATCCAGCTTTGTTTCCCCGCCACATTCTTAGTGGTTTCCGGCCATTATTGTGACACTTGGCTCTCCGGGTGTAAGACTCACCTAACCTACTGTATGTTACGATAACTTTTTATATAGGTGATGCGGCTGACACACATACTAGTCCATCACCATACAGTACTGTACATTACAGCGCGTCTCGCCCTGCTCACACCTTCCGTAACCCCCATAAGGAACTCCGTGTATCATGGTGTACCTAGTAAGAGAGTAATTTAAGAATGGATTAAAGTGGACATAAAATGTGTTAATTAACTTGGATAAAAGATGATATATTTTGAGGTATATACTGTAATGTGACGCCAAGTGTAGCCTTGTACCGGGACGATAGTGTGGCTGTTGCCGAATACTGTATGAGCATTTAGCTTACGTCAGTCAACAGGTGTGACTGTGACCACACCTGCTAATACTTGGTGGCTTACCGACAGCTGGTGCACATGTGCGACTCACCTGCTGGGTGGAGGGAGCGCAGCCTAGCGGTGTCTCTCCTTACTCTCCCTGTAGTGGATGGGGGGAACACTGTAGTGGGTGGGCGGGGAGACGCTGTAGTGGGTGGGGGGGATGCTTGACACACTCCAGGCAGGTTAATGGTCCGGTGGTGATGATGGCGTGGATGATGCTACATAATGGGTCTTCCTTCCCTCCCATGCCTCACTGCCCTCACCGCCCGCTGGCCAATCCTTCACCACGCCCAGTCGGTCACCCCTTCACGCCCATTCACACACTCCTTCACCACGCCCACTCACCCCTTTATGATTTTGTCCTGTTCCCTAATGTTATTTTGTCCACGTTTAACCTTCTTATTCTCTGCCTTCGTCTGTTCTTCCTCTAGGTGTTTCCTCTACTCACAGTTTGCACCTGCCCCTACAGTACACCTTTGTTTACTCATAGTCGCTGCTCTTGCCATCCTAACTCTTACATCTCCCACTTTTGTCATCTTAAAGTCGATACCAAAAATAACCTCACTTACCGACAACTCCTTACACTGCATGATAAATATGGTGGTGCCTCGCCCTGTTGTTGTTGTTTAGAGAAAGAGGGTAGAAGAAGATTAGAGGAAGGAAGTTATAGTTCAGAAATTAAGAAATCTAGGAGGCGGGCTGACGGCCTTGCTAAGCTAATAGTGTGTTAGGGTTGTGTCCTGGGTTAGTTATTGTCTGTCGGTACAGGTACTAGACAGCCTATCCTATCTCATTTGTGGGTGTTTTGAGGATCCTGTCTCGCTCCGCCCCGTCTCGTCTGGTCCTCCCCCGTTTAATGCCGTCTCGCTCCGTCCAGCCCCGCGACTCCTATTGTTGCCTCAACACCCACAAGGGAGGTCATCATCGTGTATGGGGTCAGAGAAGGTCACTAGTCCACCACTTAAGTAGAGTGTCAAGCAGGGTGGTTGTGGTGATGACTTACTGTTGTGTGGTGGTGATGTGTGGGAGGGTGGTGATGACTTACTGTTGTGTGGTGGTGATGTGTGGGAGGGTAGTGATGACTTACTGTTGTGTGGTGGTGATGTGTGGGAGGGATTTATTGAAATTAACATAAGGACAGTTGTTATTTGACAAAGGAAGAGAGAGTTTGTTGAGTGAGAGAGAGGGAGATAATATTATGAGAGGACAGGAAGGGCAGCGTCCAAATATAGTTGGGTTTCCCTTACAGGTGTAACAGCTGGCCACTACCACAGAGGCTCTCAAGTGGACGTGTTTACTCCACCGTGACAGTGGGCCAACTGACAAGTGTATCCTGTCTTCACCAAATCAGAAATAATAACAAAATATATACTATTAGGATTGTGGAAATTATGTTGGACTCCACTGAGGGTGACAGTACAGTACAGTGGCAGTGTTGATGGTTAAGAAATAATGCTTGATGTGAAACTACACGTGTGTTTAGTAGCGGTGTTGATTTGTGTTGTAAGTGGGGTCCGGACAAAAGCCCCCTGGACAAAAACCCCATCGGTTAAAGTAGGGTCCGGACAAAAGCCCCCTGGACAAAACCCCATTAGTTAAAGTGCAAAATAGTTAAGTTGGGTTCGTAAACTATAAATAATAAAGAAGAGAAATAACTATTTAATTTTTTTATTATTTGTACTTCGGGGCTTTTGTGGTCCACTCGTTGAAGGACCGACACTATTACCTGCCAGCGTATCTTATCTGGTGTTATCCGCCCAGGCTAACGAGCTGCCCTATCATGTTATGTCCTTCCTCACACACCACCTGTTGTTAGTGAGGGGCGCCCGCCACGGTGCACTGGTAGAGTGAGGGGGGGGGGGGTACAACCATAATATATTTGTTCTTACAATGTTCGTCGGTCACTACTGAGTCAACGTGATCATTTCATTATTATTTAAATCATGCAAGTTAGTTTTATATTTAACGGAATTTATTACCGTAGTGTTTGTTGATAGTTACCGACCGTAGGTGAGATTCTCGTAATACAGTATATAGCTGGCAGTTGTTATAGAGCTGATGTCTGTTGCTTAGTGTGTACACCGAGGGAGGCACAGTTTAAACCTTTTGTGGTCTGAGGGTGCTGTAGTGGTGGTGTTAGTGTGGCAGTAGTGGTGGTGTTAGTGTGGTAGTAGTGGTGGTGTTAGTGTGGTAGTAGTGGTGGTGTTAGTGTGGTAGTAGTGATGGTGTTAGTGTGGTAGTAGTGGTGGTGTTAGTGTGGTGGTAGTGGTGGTGTTAGTGTGGTAGTAGTGGTGGTGTTAGTGTGGTAGTAGTGGTGGTGTTAGTGTGGTAGTAGTGGTGGTGTTAGTGTGGTAGTAGTGGTGGTGTTAGTGTGGTAGTAGTAGTGGTGGTGTTAGTGTGGTAGTAGTGGTGGTGTTAGTGTGGTAGTAGTGGTGGTGTTAGTGTGGTAGTAGTGGTGGTGTTAGTGTGGTAGTAGTGGTGGTGTTAGTGTGGTAGTAGTGGTGGTGTGGATCTCGTTCATGGGTCTAGATGACTGACTTTTCCTGCACCACACACACACGACTTACTACCGGTACCTAGCTGCAGTAGCTCTACGCCGTGTTCCTGCCCTTCCTTCCCTTACCCTCTTCTTCTTTATTCACCTGTCTTAAGTGTCCCTGGTCCTTCTTTCTTTCCTTCCTTTCTGCCTTCCTTCCGTTCTTCCTTGCATCCTTCCTTCCGTTCTTCCTTGCAGCCTTCCTTCCGCCGCTCTTCCTTCCATCCATCCTTCCTCTCTTCCTTCCATCCTTCCTTCCGTTCTTCCTTCCTTCTTTTCCTCTCAGTTTTCTCGTCCCTCGTACTGCCATCTTGCCCACCATTACCCCTCCTGTCATGTACTTCACCTTCCCACCACCGCCTCTCCCTCCCTGCCTCGTCCTCTCCCTTCCTCTTTCCTACCCACTGGCTTCTCTTTGTTTACTTACTATCTTTCTGTTTGGGTAAATTAGTTATGGTTAAGTTAGAGTATTGGGGGTGGATAATCTTTAGGTGAAATAAGCTGGGGGTGGAGAATGTTCAGGTGATCGTATCTAAATTATAGGTATATAATCCTGATGAAACGATCACCACCGTACTCGACCAGTGACTGGCCTGGGGGAGACACACGTGTTCATGTTAGTTCTTGTGAAGAGTCATGAAAAACCTGTTTAGGGGGAGAACCTGCAGCCGGAAGTGTTGGGTATTTTGTCCCTCCCCCCCCCCAACAGCTTGTCTTGATGTTACGCTCTGTTCTCTTTCACATCTTGGGACGTGTGTGTGTTAGAGAGAAGGTAAAGGATGTACTGTGTGCAATAACTACAGGTAGACGAATCTTCAGGTGCCTTGTAATCACTATTTTACGATATCATCTCCCATAATATACCATTAATAGGTAATATAACCGTTGATATCAATTGATGTACTGATTATACTTTCTGTTTAAAGCTTTCACTTGATACATACCGTACATAGCGGGGTAAGAAGACACTGCCATGTATCACAGGCAAGGTTTTGCCACTTGTATATAAACCAGAGAGGTTTATATGTCTTAGTTTATTTATATTGAGGAATAATGTCCAGTGTATAGCTACTGTCCATGTTTAAAGACCTTAGTTGTTGTTGAAGCGGCTCTATAATACACGAGAGAGAGAGAGAGAGAGAGAGAGAGGAACAATGAGGAGAATAAGATCAAGGACGGTGGGTGGATTTGTTGTTTTGTTAACTTTACAATAGTACAGTTAGGTGACCACGGGGACCTGCTTGTTATTGTCGCTCTTCAAGGTGCGGTAATGTTGGCTTGGCAGAACCTGGGGTATGTGTGAGGGGGCAGCTGGATTCGTGGGGCAATAGAACCCGGGGGGGTTCAGGGAAGCTTGCATGGCCGGGGAGAGAGGAGGGGGCATTGAGTAGCAGTCAGATGCCGTGCGATGATTTAATTGTCTTATGAAACTAAAACATTAGTCTCTCTCTCTCTCTCTCTCTCAATAGACATTGCTTGTAGACAGACAGACAGATACGATATTCAATCAGTAAAATCGCCACGTAAGTTTACAATTGATTACCATGCGTGTATATAGACAATGCAGGTAACAGAGTACATAGACCACACTTGTTTACAAACAATATACCTATAGACCTTACAGGTGTACAAACAATAGTAAACAATGAGGCAATTCGACCAAGATTACCCTAAGTCCTCAGATGCTTATTTGCCGTAGCACAGTTACTCAGACAACCAGTACCGTACGTAATACGTCAGTGTTTTGTGGTGACCTAAACTACTGTGACGCCGTGTTTGTTTAGTGTCGCTCGTGGTGGAGGAACTTGTTAGTGAGAGGTCGTGGAGGGTGTGCGTGTAGTGAGAGGTCGTGGAGGGTGTGCGTGTAGATAAGACGTTGGTTGTGTGTTGTCATGACAACTTTGACCTCCGAATCTTTGCAGAAGTTGACGGCTTCCAATTTGGCATGATACAGATTTTTGTAAAGACCAGACACTATAAATATCTTCACCACACACACACACACACACACACACACACACAGTTAACGTGTCCTTTGCACACAGTCAGATCGGTGAAACAGTATCGTGTTATCTTGGAACACCTCAACATGACCCCTTAAAGGTGATGTAGGGGACGAAGGGGTGTGGGAGTGAGGAGGTACAGTGTGGGAGTGTACAGTGTGGGGAGTGAGGCAGTGTGGGAGTGAGGTACAGTGTGGGGTGAGTACAGTGTGGGGTGGTAGTGTGGGGAGTGAGGTACAGTGTGGGGAGTGAGGTATAGTGAGAGGGAGAGAAACTGGACCAGCAGGTTGGGTTGTATTCTTCCTACATGTCCCCCCCTTCCCTCCATCCCCCCCTTTCCCTCCATCTCCCCCCCTCCCCCCCCTTCCCTCCTTCCTCCCCCTTCCTCCATCCCCCCCCTGCCTACCTTCCTCCCCCCTTCCCTCCCCCCCCCTTCTCCCCCTCCATCCCCCTTCCCCTCCATCTCCCCCCCCCCCCTGCCCTACCTCCCCCGTCCCCTTTTTGCATTCTGTTTATCTCTTTAATTTTGAATTTCGTTCTCTCTTCCTCTATTATTTACATTCTTCACTTCGCTATACCCCTTCAGTGAAGTTCCTTCTGTCTTCCTCCTGCTTCACTGTGCCTACCTCCCCCCCCTTCACTGTGCCTTCCTCCTCCTGTGCCTACCTCCCTCCTTCACTGTGCCTACCTCCCTCCTTCACTGTGCCTACCTCCCTCCTTCACTGTGCCTACCTCCCTTCCTTCACTGTGCCTACCTCCTCCTTCACTGTGCCTACCTCCCTCCTTCACTGTGCCTACCTCCCTCCTTCACCGTGCCTACCTCCTCCCCTCCTACCTACCCTCCCCCCTCCTTCCACTGTGCCTACCTCCCTCCTTCACTGTGTCCTTCACCTCCCTCCTTCACTGTGCCTACCTCCCTCCTTCACTGTGCCTTCCTCCCCTCCTTCACCTCCTACCTCCCTCCTTCACTGTGCCTACCTCCTCCTTCACTGTGCCTTCCTCCCTCCTTCACCCACCACTCCCTCCTTCCTGTGCCTACCTCCCTTTCACCGTGCCTACTCCCTCCTTCACCGTGCCTACCTCCCTCCTTCCTACTGTGCCCTACCTCCCTCCTTCACTGTGCCTACCTCCCTCCTTCACTGTGCCTACCTCCCTCCTTCACTGTGCCTACCTCCCTCCTTCACTGTGCCTACCTCCCTCCTTTACTGTGCCTACCTACCTCCCTCCTTCACTGTGCCTACCTCCCTCCTTCACCCTACCTACCTCCCTTGCCGTGTGTCTACCCACCACGACGCGCTCCCTTACTGCCAGGGTCTCGTCTTACAGTAGAGGGTCACCAGCTTCCTCTACAGTACAGTATAGTGGTGCCTCCTATTGTGATGCTCAGTGTCGTTGGTGTGGACACTATACTCACTCACCTGTGTGTTGCCGGTACACTGACTCACCTTGGTACTGTACCTCTGTTGACGGTACACTGATTCACTCGTTGACTCACCTTGGTACTGTACCTCTGTGTTGACGGCACTGATTCACCTGTTGACTACACCTTGCACGTACCTCTGTTGACGGCAGTACACTGACCCACTCATTGACTCACACCTTGGTACTGTACTCTAGGTTGACGGTACACTGACCACCATTAACCTCGCCTTGGTACTGTACCTCTGTTGCTTAGGTAATAATTGGATTCACTCAGTTGACCCACCTGGTACTTATACCTCTGTTGACGGTACACTGACTCACTCATTGACTCACCTTGGTACTGTGCCTCTGTGTTGACGGTACACTGACTCACTCATTGACTCACCTTGGTACTGTACCTCTGTTGCCGGTACACTGACTCACTCGTTGACTCGCCTTGGTACTGTACCTCTGTGTTGCCGGTACACTGACTCACTCGTATTTCCTGGGACTTTCAAGGATGTCAACTGATTTTTCCTTACTTGATACATGTGTGTGTGTGTGTGTGTGTGTGTGTAATAATAATAATAATAATAATAATAATAATAATAATTAACGGTTTATTGAAAGAGCTTGGCAGCCAGAAGGCTGAAAATATACAGTGTTTGTGTGTGTGTGTGTGTGTGTGTGTGTGTGTGTGTAATAATAATAATAATTATTTGTTTATTGAAGAGCTTGGCAGCCAGAAGGCTGAAAAACATACAGTTACATATTTGGGGAATGGGTTAGATGAATTACAAATAATATACAAGTAACATAAGTGACACAAATAAGACATATAATAACTAGATGGGGAAAAGCTCAAACTACAGTTCATTTCAACATAGTGACAGTGTAAGGAGTAGTGTGTGTGTGTGTGTGTGTGTGTGATATAGAACAAACGTAGTCCACACAGACTAGGGTAGCTGCCAGGGACTAAATAATTAAATTTCGGTGAGGTAGAGATTGGAAGTTGAGAGAGAAGGTGAGGAGAGCGAGAGACTTTGAGAGAGGAGAGAGAGAGAAGGTGAGGAGAGCGAGAGACTTTGAGAGAGGAGAGAGAGAGAAGGTGAGGAGAGCGAGAGACTTTGAGAGAGGAGAGAGAGAGAAGGTGAGAGTGGCGGGGCTTGAGAACCTCTAATGATATCATTGTTGAACTCACTCCCACCATCCTTCCACCTCTCCCGCCTCTCCTGCCTCCTCTCCCCGCCTCCTCCCACCACCCTCTCCCCACCACCCTCTCCCCACCACCCTCTCCCCACCACCAACACTACTTGATTGAATTGAATTTTGAATTGAATTTGAATTCACTATACTCACTAAAATTATCATACAAGTTTGTGACATTTTATTTTACCGGTTACTCATGTTTATTATTATGTTTATTATTATTTTTATTATTATTATTATTATTATTTTTAACGTTATTATCATTATTATAACTTGTAGAGGAAATACTAAATATTTAAATTTAGTGTTTATTAATTTTTACTGTTTGTGTTATTGGGAAATACTCTTGTTATTGCCCATTGTACTTATAATGTTTACAGGTAAGTGTTGACGTCCATATGGCTCTAATATCTTTACTGAGATATTAACGTTTGTAATATTTAGCTGCGTCAGACGTAATGGTTATTGAACTGACTTTTATTGGGCGCGAATTTTGTTGTAACTCTGCCGCACTGACGCAGCTTAAGACGTATTGTTATATAGTTGTTGTGTGCCCAGGTGACAGTCTACTGCTTCGGATTCATTAGTGTTGTGAATCTTGGGGTTGGTGGTTGAGGGAGAGAGGCTCACAGTGTCTTTATTTTAGTTGGTAGTTATTGTTGTGGAGACAAATATAAACACGTGAGAATTATGAACAATTGTAGCTTGTTGTTTTTATTAATTTATTTGTATTTAATGTTTATTTAGTGAAGAAGTTATACTGCAGTGGTGGGGCTTGTGTAGTTCATTATATTAATGTAGTGGTCGAGTAGTTACAGCCCTCGCCTCCTGTCCTTAACTCCACTGGTTCGCACATAGGGCGCTGTGTCCATCCAGCCTTGGATTGCTTAGGTTAGGTTAGGTTCCTAACCACCCTGGCCCAAACCTCTTACATTCAGTACACACACTGTCCGTACATGGCCTTGAGGCTTGTATGATCCACTTTCACTTTAAGTTGTGGAAGTAAAGTGTTGACTTTTGAGTGATTATCATTCAATATATTATTTGGCTGTGGGAGGTGACCTAACTCACCAGGTGGCCAGCGGCGGTTACAGGGCCTGGCTGGTGTGTGTGTGTGTGTGTTGTGGAAAGGTAAAAGAAGAAATTATATTGTTTAGTAGTGTGGAGGGAAGGTGAGGATAGTGGTAAGTCAGCTCTGTCCTCTTGTTCAACCTTAATACTGTACAACCCATGTTGTACTGCTCCCCCATTATACTTATGTTTTTCAATTCCACTGTAATTTATGTATATATAAATAAGTAAAAAAATACACTAAAAATAAATAAAATTAATAAATATTGAAGTGATAACAGTGGTAACATTATGAGATGTTCTTATTACCACCATGCTATTGTACTATTCCAGATGATACTAAATGTTACATAATACTTCCTTGAGATAAATGTATAGTATATATCAGGTGCCTAAAAGAGAGCTCAGGTTCTCAACTGGCTCAGCCATGTTAATATTGTTATTATTATCCACTCTGTATTTGTGCTTTACTGGCCAAATAAACTGTTTCAATTCAATTCAGCTGGTTCTCACGCTGGCCTGACTCTTCTGGCTGGATGCCTATCCTAGACTAACCCATCCTATACTGCCACCGACCCTTACCCTACCTACCCTGCTTGCCCCTACACCACCCTACTTACCCCGACACCATACAACACACACACACTAACCTCCAGTGTCTTGAGTTTTTATTATAGTCATAAAATGAAACTCTCTCTCTCTCTCTCTCTCTCTCTCTCTCTCTCTCTCTCTCTCTCTCTCATTATAACCTACAAACGAACAATTTATTGTCAGTGGATAATGTAGTGTGTGTTGGAGTTTTTTGTGTGGTGGTGGAGGGTGGATGACGTGGAGGTAGGGTGTGGTGCTGGACGTTGGGTGGTGTAAGTAGTGTCTCCCTACCTGATCTTGGTCGCCGCCCCCTCACGCCCACGCTGGAGGTTCCTCATAGCCCCACGCTGGAGTGGGTGGAGGAGTGAAGATGTTTACACAGCAGGTGTGATCGTCGGTTCCTGTGTGTCACCAGCACCGTCTTCCTCCCGCCCGGCCAGGCCACCAGTCAGTTGTCCCTCGAAGATGCTGCAGCTAACAAACCTCTCCATACAACGTCTAAATAACGTAATTAAACAATCAAATATATACCATGTATCATGTAACAGCCGCACAGGACGCCGCGGCGATGAATTCTTGTTAAAGTAATCAAGACAAGATAATTGGCGGGCAGTTAACAGTTAATTTGTTATGACTCGTGATTTACATCCTGTTAACTAGTGAGTAGTATTATCCGTGCGTTACTGGCCTGGAGGAGGAGGAGGAGGAGGTGACGCAGCTGTCTGTCCTTACCGTCCCTGAGTGTAAGGTTGGTAGTCCCTTAAGTGTAGTGATTGGCAGGGCAGGCGAGTATGGTCCTTGTAGCGGGGTGTACTAGAGGCCAACACCCAGATCATGTAGCTACGGTGGTAAGAATGTGAGAACGACAAAGCAGGCGAGAAGATCTTTTGTTGCTCTCCTCCGGCCTGGGAAAGTCGCATATATTCCACTGGGGGAGAGGGGTTCCTCCTGCTGGGGTAGTTCTGTAGTCGGGTGTTGCTGGGGGAGAGGGGTTCCTCCTGCTGGGGTAGTTCTGTAGTCGGGTGTTGGCTGGGGGAGAGGGGGTTCCTCCTGCTGGGGTAGTTCTGTAGTCGGAAGTTGGCTGGGGAGAGGGGTTCCTCCTGCTGGGTAGTTCTGGTAGTCGGCATATTGGGGGAGGGGTTCCTCCTGCTGGGGTAGTTCTGTAGTCGGGTGTTGGCTGGGGGAGAGGGGTTCCCCCTGCTGGGGTAGTTCTGTAGTCGGGTGTTGGCTGGGGGAGAGGGGTTCCCCCTGCTGGGGTAGTTCTGTAGTCGGGTGTTGGCTGGGGGAGAGGGGGTTCCTCCTCCTGGGGTAATTCTGTAGTCGGGTGTTGGCTGGGGGGGTTCTGCTGGGGTAGTTCTGTAGTCGGGTGTTGGCTGGGGGAGGGGTTCCCCTGCTGGGGTAGTTCTGTAGTCGGGTGTTGGCTGGGGGAGAGGGGGTTCCTCCTCCTGGGGTAATTCTGGCTTTAAGGCTCTAACCCCCGCATAGTTTGTCCTGTTGGTGTTGTGCTGACCCTGCCTCACTTAGTCTGTAGGTCACAGTATTGATATCGATATTGCAACAGTTTATTTAGCCAGAAAAACACAGATGCAGAGTCTGATTAAAAATAATAATATTAACATGGGTGATCCAGCTGAGAGCCTGGGCTCTCTTGTAGGTGAGCACTAGGGTCTCCTGTAGGAGGTGGTGATAGTGGTAGTAGTGGTAATGATGACTATGTTGGTAATAGTGGTGGTGGTGGTGGTGATAATGTTCGTAGTGGTGTTGGTGGAGGAAGGACGTCGAGGAGAGCAACATCATCTTCAGCTGTCATTGGATGGGATACTGTACATAACTCAACCTTTAGGCAGTGTACCCGGGACCTTACACACACCTTACACAACACAGGTACAGACACTTTACACAACACAGTACTCGGCCGAGGACACAATACAATACAGTATACAGTACATGTTAACCAGTCAGTAAGGGAGAGTCAAGTGTGAGGTGAACGGTGGTGGCTTCTAGGGTCTAATATACGGCGGTTTGGGCCACACTCAGAGGCCACCATGCCGGACCACACTCAGGGGCCACCATGCTGGACCACACTCAGGGGCCACCATGCTGGGCCACACTCAGGGGCCACCACCACTATTCTTCCTCTTTTAGCGTGAGGCGTGTGAGTCATCTGGTCGAACTTGTGGTTTATTGTGTGTCTCAAATGTCGTGGTGTGTGTGTGTGTGGGGGGGGGTTATAGCACCTGTTAGTTTTGTTTCTGAGGATAGATATGCCGCTTCTCTATAATGTGTAGTATATAAGGCTAGAAAAGTGCTAGAGTCATGTGGCGGGACAGATGAGAAGAGTCGTGTGAGCGGGAGACTTGTGGGCGTAGTGTAAGGTGTGACGGGTGGTCGCGTGGAGTGATGGGGAAGATATCTAAGTAATCACCTCTCGTTCAGTCATTCTTCCCGCTGGACTCCCTACACCCCACTACATCCACTACACCCCACACCTGCCTCACACCACACCTCTTCCTCTACACCCCACTACATCCACTACACCCCCTGCACCCACTACACCCCACACCACACCTGTTCCCAACACTCCCTACACCCAACCCTACCCGAACCTCCACACTACCATAGCACCCCACCCCTGCTGCTCCCAGCACCCTATTATCACACTAAGGGTTTCTCCCAGGAGGTCCATGAAATATATTAGTCCTCGCCACACACATCTGGCCGCCGCCTGCAACCTTGGTACTATATTAGCGTAACCTGGCCGCCAGTGTGTCCAGATAATAGTGTACAAGTAACGGTGGCTTCCATGGGCCTGATGAGGACAGTGACGATACAGGATATTGACTATTATGGTTCTCCATTGTACAGCGGCCCGGATAGACCACACAGTCATCACTGGAGGCCGTCATGTTTACACAATCATCTTACAAAGAATAATTGGAACGCTAAACTTAGTTCACCTGATAATTAAACACTCTAATGCTAACCTAACCTAAGTAAACCCGACTTAAAACTTCACTTAAACTAACCTCTCCCCATAATGTAGTTCTAGGATGCTTAATCATCTGGTAACGATTAGTTTAGGTTGAGCTAGGCTAGTTTAGGCTAGGTTAGGTTAGTTAAGGCTAGGTTGGTTAGGTTAGTTAAGGCTAGGTTGGTTAGGTTAGGCTAGGTTGAAGACGTTAATGATAGTCAAAGGTACAGTTGAGAATAATTAATGAGAAGTGAATATTGAGTTAGTGAGTGAGGTAAACAGTGTCAGCTGCTGGTGAGGTGAAAGTAACCAGGTAGTTACTTGTGTGTTTACCTGTACTGTACTGTAGCTACTTGGTGAGTATGTTAACATATTTGTGGTCTGTCCAAGGTCGAGGTTACGTCACTCCCTCCCTTTGTGTGTGTCCTTCACCAAGGCTGTACTATAGGACGGATCACCTGTTATCGGTAATTGTTCTCACGTCATTGAGGATCACCTTGAGGTGTGGAGCCGACAGCCCTTGTAACACACAGTGAAAGTTGGGGGGACGTAACGTTATGTGAGATCCCCACCGTCTGTCTTGGCCTTCCTCCTTCTCCCTCTCCCTCAATACCAACCTAACCTTCACCCCCACCAAAGTCTTCCTCACACATGTAGATAAAGTGAGAGAATAATAGAGAGATACAGAGATTTCACTCAATGCTTCATACAAGTTGACTTTGGGTTAGGTTGGGTTGGGTTAGGTTAGGTTGGGTTGGGTTGGGTTGTGTCTGTTAGTGGGTAGACAGTGTGTATATTTGTGGGTCCTAGAACTAGCGGGTATACAGTGATGTGGGTCGCGGAAGCCTCATGACCCCAACGCGCGTGTGAGGAATAATCACGTTACCGGAACTTTGTGTGTGTGTGTGTGGTAGAACCCATCAACTTGTACACATATGTCAATCGTGGTGATGGGTGCCTCTCCTCCCTACATCTCTCTTCCCTACACCTGTCCCCACCCCTAGACCTGCCCCCACCCCCCTACACCTGGCCCCACCTCCTACACCTGGCCCCACCTCTCCTGCCCCTCCCCTGGTCACCCCTACACCTGGCCTCACCCACCTGGCCCCGCCCTACACCTGGCCCCACCTCCTACACCTGGTCCCACCTCCTACACCTGGTCCCACCCCCTACACGTGGCTCCACCCCCACCTGGCCCCACCCCCTACACCTGGCCCCACCCCTACCTGGCCCCACCCATCACACCTGGCCCCACCCCCTACACCTGGCCCCACCCCTACACCTGGCTCCACCCCCATACACCTGGCCCCACCCCTACACCTGGCCCTCCCCCTACACCTGGCCCCGCCTAGTCCCACCTCCTACACCGTCCCACCCCTACACCTGGTCCCACCCCCTACACCTGGCCCCACCTACACCTGGCCCCAACCCTAAACCTGGTCCCCTACACCTGGCCCCACCCCTTACACTTGGCCCACATCCCTTGGCCCCACCTCCCTACACCTGGCCCCACCCCTTACACCTGGCCCCACCCCTTACCTGGCACCCCTTACACCTGGTCCCACCCCACCTGGCCCCACCCCTTACACCTGGCCCCACCCCTTACACCTGGTCCACCAACACAGCCTCCCCATCCATGTGGCCCATCATTAGGTGTGGTGGTAGTGATATCGGGTCGTTAACCAGGTGGTTCAGGACGGTTTGGGGTCGTGGGGAGCCGGCAGGGTCATCAGGTGGGCCGGCTGGGGTCATCGAGGCCGGCTGGGGTCTCAGAGGGCCTGTTTGGGATTATCAGGAGGGCCGGCTTGGGGTCATCAGAGGGCCGGCTTGGGGTCATCAGAGGACGGCTTGGGGGTCATCAAGGCCGGCTTGGGGTCATCAGAGGGCCGGCTGGGGTCATCAGGGCCGGCTGGGTCATCAGGTGGGCCGGCTGGGGTCATCAGAGAGGGCCGGCTTGGGGTCATCAGGTGGGTGGTGGGGCGTGAACCAACAGGTGATTATGGCTTTACCTCTCCTGTTAACAGTCATCATCCTCACTGTTGTCGCCTCCACCACGTACTGTTACTTCTCCTGTTAACAGTCATCATCCTCACCTGTTGTCACGCCTCCACCACGTACTGTTACTTCTCCTGTTAACAGTCATCATCCTCACCTGTTCACGCCTCCCACCACGTACTGTTACTCTCCTGTTAACAGTCATCATCCTCACCTGTTGTCACGCCTCCCACCACGTACTGTTACCTCTCCTGTTAACAATCATCATCCTCACCTGTTGTCACGCCTCCCACCACGTACTGTTACCTCTCCTGTTAACAGTCATCATCCTCACCTGTTGTCACGCCTCCCAACATCGACCGTTACCTCACCTGTGTTAATTAATGTTGTTCTGTTGGAGATGTAAATATGTGAGCTACTTAGGATGTTGTTGTGTTGCTAGTAAATGAGGAGGCGCTTGTGTGTTGAGGGGCGGGGTGAGTGAGGGAGAGAGGGGTTAGGTAGGCGGAACTGAGACATCGGCCAGGTGTCTCCCAGGGACCACACACACACACACACACACTGTTGTGAATACTAAGATTGTTTTTAACGCCGCCGACTACACAGGAAGTAAACACTGATTAGTTTGTTATTTGGGTTGTGAGGATTGGCTGTCGGGGAGTGTTGTCCAATAATAACCTGGGGTGGAGTTGTGTGGAGTGAGGGAAGGAGGAAGAGAAAAGGTAACGAAAGGAAGAGGGAGGGAGAGAAACACACGGCCGCCAGGGGTTTATCACCGCCTGTAGCTATAGGCTAGTGTGTTACCCTCGCTTAATAGTGACACACTCCACCCTGCTGTGTCATGTCACACTCCACCCTGCTGTGTCATGTCACACTCCACCCTGTTGTGTCATGTCACACTCCACCTGCTGTGTCATCACACTCCACCCTGCTGTGCCACACTCCACCCTGTTGTGTCATGTCACATCCACCCCTGCTGTGTCATGTCACACTCCACCTTGCTGTGTCATCACACTCCACCCTGCTGTGTCATGTCACCTCCACCCTGTTGTGTCTGTCACCTCCACCCTGCTGTGTCATATCACACTCCACCCCTGCTGTGTCATGTCACACTCCACCCTGCTTGTCATCACCTCCCACCTGCTGTGTCATGTCCTCCCACCCTGTTCATGCATCACACTCCACCCTGCTGTGTCATGTCACCTCCACCCCTTGCTGTGTCATCACTCCCTGCTGTGTCATGTCACCTCCCACCCTGTTGTGTCATGTCCACTCCACCCTGTTGTGTCATATCACACTCCACCTGCTGTCATGTCACACTCCACCTTGCTGTGTCATCACACTCCACCCTGCTGTGTCATGTCACACCTCCACCCTGTTGTGTCATGTCACACCTCCACCTGCTGTGTCATGTCACACTCCCACCCTGTGTCATCACACTCCACCCTGCTGTGTCATGTCACACTCCACCCTGCTGTGTCATGTCACCTCCACCCTGCTGTGTCATGTCACACTCCACCCTGCTGTGTCATGTCACACTCCACCCTGCTATGTCATGTCACACTCCACCCTACTATGCCATGCCATACTCCACCCTACTATGTCATGTCATACTCCACCTTACTGTGTCATGTCATACTCCACCCTACTGTATCATGTCCTCCCGCCCTAATATGTCATGTCACACTGCAGTACTGTTTTTCTCTTGTTACACGTTATTGATCATGACACAATAAAGGTGGCGGCTCCTTTAAATGAACGTAAGCAAGTAGGGGTGTGTGAGTAGTCATCTTCCGAGCTGCCACACCTACTGTAGGTCGGGGACCATAGGAGTTACTGATGACGGCGACTGTTGTGGGTTGATGGCGCAGTGGTGGTGACGGTGGGAGTTGTAGTGGTGAGGAAGTGTTCCGCTGATGAACCTCGGCTGCCACGCTCCTCACTGACGCTATTGACAGTGACCAAGTATTGCCTTCATTACCACTCCACCCACTGACCCACCCCGTCCTCCACCCCAACCCACTGCCCCGCTCCACCATTACAGGTACCTTGGTCACCACAGATCCCATTAATATAACAGGAGCGAGGATCTGGCCGGGTAAGGTTGGCGGCAGGTGAACACCAACGCCAGATAGACTTGACCAGGTAAATTGAACCGCTGTCAACAACTTACCTGCGTCACCACAAGGCACTATGCAGACAGACGCCAGACGTGGTGGCCAGGAAGATCTTGAAGATTAAGCTTATCTTCGAAACCCTAACCAAATCTAACCTAACCAGTTTACCCTATCTAACCATAAATGCAACGTGTGTGTGTGTGTGTGTGTGTGTGTGTGTGTGTGTGTGTGTGTGTGTGTGTGTGTGTGTGTGTGTGATTTCCTGTTGTTTGCTGTAATGTGAGCTTGGCGCGACACAGGATGTAAAGGTGCCCAATAAACCAGGCAGGGGTCGACCTTGACTGGAGTATGAGGTAAAGGTGTGGGTATAGTGGCAGGTTGACCTTGACTGGAGTATGAGGGTAGGTGTGGGTATAGTGGCAGGGGTTGACCTTGACTGGAGTATGAGGGTAAGGTGTGGGTATTCAGTAGTGGCAGGGTCGACCTCCACTAGAGTATGAGGTAAGGTGTGGGTATAGTGGCGGGGTTGACCTTGACTGGAGTATGAGGTAAGGTGTGGGTATTCAGTAGTGGCAGGGGTCGACCTCCACTAGAGTATGAGGGTAAGGTGTGGGTATAGTGGCAGGGGTCGACCTCCACTAGAGTATGAGGGTGAGGTGTGGGTATAGTGGCAGGGGTCGACCTTGAGCGGTGTGAGGAAGGTGAGGGTGGGTAAGAGGCCTCGAGCTGTATACACCGGATGTCCCTTGGCGGTGAGTCTGTTTAATACTGGTGTAGTCAGTATCCAGGCCAACACTACACTACACCTGTTTAATACTGGTGTAGTCAGTATCCAGGCCAACACTACACTACACCTGTTTAATACTGGTGTAGTCAGTATCAGGCCAACACTACACTACACCTGTTTAATACTGGTGTAGTCAGTATCCAGGCCAACACTACACTACACCTGTTTTAATACTGGTGTAGTCAGTATCCAGCCAACACTACACTACCTGTTTAAATACTGGTGTAGTCAGTATCCAGCCAACACTACACTACACCTGTTTAATACTGGTGTAGTCAGTATCCAGCCAACACTACACTACACCTGTTTTAATACTGGTGTAGTCAGTATCAGGCCAACACTACACTACCTGTTTAATACTGGTGTAGTCAGTATCAGGCCAACACTACACTACACCTGTTTAATACTGGTGTAGTCAGTATCCAGCCAACACTACACCACACCTGTTTAATACTGGTGTAGTCAGTATCCAGGCCAACACTACACTACACCTGTTTAATACTGGTGTAGTCAGTATCCAGGCCAACACTACACTACACCTGTTTAATACTGGTGTAGTCAGTATCCAGGCCAACACTACACTACACCTGTTTAATACTGGTGTAGTCAGTATCCAGGCCAACACTACACCACACCTGTTTAATACTGGTGTAGTCAGTATCCAGGCCAACACTACACTACACCTGTTTAATACTGGTGTAGTCAGTATCCAGGCCAACACTACACTACACCTGTTTAATACTGGTGTAGTCAGTATCCAGGCCAACACTACACTACACCTCAAGACTTCACATAACACTGTCTCTTTTAATATTAACACATGTCAAACAGACAGACAGACACATGTTGGGGCAGCTCAGTTGTGGTAGTGACTGGAGAGAAGGTAATTATTGTAGTAACTATTTTTTAATGAGGACTTAGGTTAATGTACGGTGTGCGCCCTCCCTCAGTACCTCCCTCTCTCAGTACCTCCCTCTCTCAGTCCCTCCCTCAGTCCCTCCCTCCCTCCGTCCCTCCCTCGGTACCTCCCTCTCTCCGTCCCTCCCTCAGTACCTCCCTCTCTCCGTCCCTCCCTCAGTACCTCCCTAGTACCTCCCTCAGTACTCCCTCCCTCAGTCTCCTCCCTCTCTGTGCAACTCTCTCCGTCCTCCCTAGTACTCCTCCCTCTCTCCATCCCCTCCTCGGTACCTCCCCCTCTCCGTCCCTCCCTCAGTCCCTCCCTTCCAGTGCACTCTTCCTCAGTATCTCCTCTCCCCCCTGTCCCTCCCTCAGCACCTCCCTCCGTCCTCCTCCTCAGTACCTCCCTCCGTCCCTCCTCAGTACTCCTCCTCTCTCCGTCCCCTCCTCAGTGCACTCCCTCTCCGTCCGTCCGCCAACATGCTTCGAACTTAACCTAACTTTGGCCTAATATTGACCACTTAACCTAATATTCACCACTCTTTAACCTAACTTTTGGCCTAATATTGACCACTTTAACTCAATATTCACCCACTTTTAACCCAACTTTGGCTCTAATATTGACCACTTAACCTAATATTCACCACTTTAACTCCAACTTTGGCCTAATATTGACCACTTTTAACCTGTAATATTCACCACTTAACCTAACTTTGGGCTAACATTGACCACTTTAACCTAACTTTGACCTAATACTGACCACTTTAACCTAACTTTGACCTAATATTGACCACTTTACCCTAATATTCATCACTTTAACCTAACTTTGACCTAATATTGACCACTTTAACCTAATATTCACCACTTTAACCTAACTTTGGCCTAATATTAATATAGAACATTGATAATACACTTTATCATTTGTGATTATATGATTTTGGGATGAATCACCCGAGAGAAATTAAAGATAATGAACTTGATAACAGTTGTGTGTGTGTTATAGTGGTTAGGTTAGGTTGTGTGTTGTGGTGGTTTGGTTAGGTTACGTTGGGTTGCGTGTGGTGGGGGCTGACAGTTTGCCTTGGAGCGTTAGAACCTACCATACCGTGGGTGAGGGGGTTGGGTGGGTGTGAGGGGGTCATTTACCTGCCTCCTCTGCCTCTGGTGTACACTGGCTTCGGGCACTGAGGTGTGTTGCTTACCTCCAGCTGTGGGTCAACCTGTCACACACGCACACAGTGGTGGTGGTGGTGTGTAGTGGTAGTAGTGGTGGTGGTGGTGTGTAATGGTAGTGATAGTGGTGGTGGTGTGTAATGGTAGTGATAGTGGTGGTGATAGTGTTGGTGGTGGTAGTGATAGTGGTGGTGACGTGTAGTGGTGGTTGTTATCAGAACACACCGTCCCTACAGTACTGCTGGTAAAGGTAATCATTCTCTGGTAAACGCTCCTCTACAATGACGTACAGTATCTGGAGGTGTTCACAAGATTATGTATTTGTATTTTCTTGCTCTGTTCTTGTCTGTTTTTTTTTTTCGTTTTATGTTTTTATTTGTTTTGTGGGTTTATATTTTGTTCCTTTATATATTAAACTGTTGTAGACGTTCGTGGGTCACAAGTGCTCCTGTTTACTTAACTTCCACGGCAGCTTATCGTCTTGGCGGCCATCATTACAATAAATTTAGTGCTTTGTCAGTGGTGAGTGAGTGCCCTAGTTGTGGCTCTCCTCCTCCTACCACTTTCTCCTCTTCCTCCTCCTTCTACTACTACTACTACTACTCCCCCTTCCTCCTCATCCACCCTCTATTCCTCTCCTCCTCTTCCTCCTCCTCCCCTTTCCTCCTCTTCCACCCCTTCCTTCTCCCCCCTCCTCTTTCACTTCCTCCTCTTCCACCCCTCCTGCCTCATCCTACCCCCTTCCTCCTCCCTCCCCCCCATGTTGCAAGCCGTGTACATTCTTCGCACTAAGGACACCAACAGTCATCAACATTTTTATAGTGTTATTATATTAGGCGGCTACAACACTGTGTACACCTTTGCCTGGCCAGTGTGTGTGTGTGTGTGTGTGTGTGTGTGTGTGTGTCAGTATCTCCTGGTCAACCATGCTAACACAAAAACATAAGTGCTGTTACGACGCCACCACCACCATAACAACTTAGAGCGCCTTGCTTGCTATCTTTGTGTGTGTGTGTGTGGTGTGGGAGAGACACCTTAGCGTTCATCAGCACGAGGTGTCATCACGGGGCAGGGAGGTGTAGGCTACAAGGTTAGTCACGTTAATGGTCGTAAGGAACCAGCCCCTGCTCATGTGGTGCGGGATGGGCTTCCTGCGGCGCGGCGCCCTGGTCCTGTGGTTACCAAGCCCTCGGGAACCCCACCTCCTTACCGCTGCCACCACGCTTACGTCCCTTCCTTTACACCATCTTTCCCTCCCTTCCTGTCACTGCTTTTCTCCTCCCCTTCCTCCCTCCATAACACCACCACCACGCCCTACCTCTCTTCCTTCAATCACTCTCCTTCTGTCACTCCCTCCCTCCTACTCTACCACTTCACCTTTCCTCCCTTTCTTCCCTTCCTCATGACCACCACACCCTCCCTCCCTCCCCATCACCCTGGGTAACTAAACTATTCCATTCACCAACTCTTATTACTGTAGTGTTAATCCCTTGTGTGAGAAGGTATGACCTGATTACTGTCTTCCTCTGTGTGTGTGTGTGTGTCATAGAGCACAGTGCAGTACGAAGGACACACCAGCTTAAGGTTGTGTTGTGTGGTGTGGTGTAGTGTAGTGTGTGTAGTGTAGTGTGTTGTGGTGGTGTGTAGTGTAGTTTAGTGTTGTGTAGCGTGTTGCTGTGTAGTGTAGTATAGTGTTGTGTGGTGTGTTGTGTAGTGTAGTGTTGTTTAGTGTTGTGTAGTGTAGTATAGTGTTGTGTTGTGTAGTGTTGTGTTGTATAGTGTAATGTAGTGTTGTGTAATATAGTGTAGTGTAGTATAGGTTAGTGTTGTGTAGTATAGTGTAGCGTAGTATAGTGTTGTGTAGTGTGGTGTAGTATAGTGTAGTGTGGTGTAGTATAGTGTAGTGTGGTGTAGTATAGTGTTGTGTGGTGAAGTGTGGTGTAGTATAGTGTTGTGTAATGTGGTGTAGTATAGTGTTGTGTGGTGTGGTGTGGTGTAGTGTAGTGTGGTGTTCATGAGTATAAGTATTAATATTGCGTTATCTCTCCCACAGGTAAGTTACGGCTCCACACTTGAGCTGAGTTGCTCCTTGATGAGAGACACACAAGCTGGACATCCCTATAAGGACTAAGTATATTGTTATGTACACAGTGTTTGCTTACACACACACACACACACACACATAACCTGTATGTTAACTTCATGTCACCTTTTGTATTGATAACGCTTGTTGAATCAATTTACTCCTTCATGTAATGTCACTGTACATAATATATTCTGTATGTCACAAACCGTTAATTGATAATAATAATAATAATAATAATTATTATTATTATTATTATTATTATTAATTCAAAAACATGACAAACTTTTCCTGTTTTTAATTGTGATTATTTGCGTTATGATAAATGTTTTATTTAAGAATATTTTGGTGGTAGAGTCAGCTTAACGAAGATCAGGCTGGTATGTCCGGTGAACTGGTCGACGGGTGGGCAGGAGGGTGGGTGGGAGGGTGGGCAGGAGGGTGGGTGGGAGGGTTAGTGGAGAGAACGTTTAGAAGGCTACGTCACTGTGACCTTGTGACCACCACCGCACCGTGCGCCATATTTGGGATTGACTCGGTGCTTCACAGTCTTTTCTCTAATTTATTCTTGTTGTTGTTGGTTAGGTTAGCTTAAATATAGGCAGGTAGAGTGAGTGAAGGGAAGACAGTTGCTGTTAATGGTAAGGTGTAGTTATGAGGTGTGGTCTATCTCAACCGTAGTGTACTTGTCCTGAACCAGTGTATGTCGTGTCGTGTATACAGGTACAGTCCACCTCACAGACTGGCGGCCTCTTGGCACCCCCACCTCCCTACCTGTAGGTGCACAGTCAACCCCCACCCCTGAACACGTTAGTAAAGATAGCTTTTAGAAACACAAAGAAAATAATTTTTTTAATTTATTTATCCACGTTAACGTGTTCAAGCGGTTGACTCTGCGCTAGAGTTGGGAAATGTTTTTTGGTGGAGAAAAAATAATTTTGCTCAAAAATTTATCCTAGGTATCCTTTGACGTATAGATAAAGGATATATGTTCAAAAGTTGAAATTCTGATAATTGATTGCCCCTGGAGTATAATTAGTTGTCTAAAATACTAATGGGACACTTGCTATAATTTTAACTTTGTGACCATAAACCTTTAATGTCTGAGATGAACATTGTCGTGGTCAGTGTGTGTGTGTGTGTGTGTGTGTGTGTGTGTGTGTGTGTGTGTGTGTGTGTGGATAGCCTTGTGGTGGCCATTGCCTGAATTGTTTCTTTATTGTCCAAAATTCACCCCAACTTACCAGACTTTCTTGCACTCACCCACATGTTTACTGGGTGTGTGTTGTGTTGTGTGCTGTTGTGGTGATATGTGTGTGTGTGTGTGTGTGTATTGTGAAGTGTTGTGATGATGATGTGTGTGTGTGTGTGTGTGTGTGTGTGTGTGTGTGTGTGTGTGTGTGTGTGTGTGTGTGTGTGAAGTGTTGTGATGATGTGTGTGTGTGTGTGTGTGTGTGAAGTGTTGTGATGATGTGTGTGTGTGTGTGTGTGTGTGTTGTGAAGTGTTGTGATGATGTGTGTGTGTGTGTGTGTGTGTGTGTGTGTGTGAAGTGTTGTGATATGTGTGTGTGTGTGTGTGTGTGTGTGTGTGTGTGTGTGTGTTCTTACACCTTAACTTCTCCGAGGCATGACTATTACTCTACCCTGGGGATGACCACCCACACACACAGATGGTGGAGTGGATGTGGTTAAGGTGGATGTGGTGGAGGTGGATGTGGTTAAGGTGGATGTGGTGGAGGTGGATGTGGTTAAGGTGGATGTGGTGGAGGTGGATGTGGTGGAGGTAGATGTGGTTAAGGTGGATGTGGTGGAGGTAGATGTGGTGGAGACAGATGTGGTTAAGGTGTCAGTGTTGTGTAATAAGCGCTGGGTAGGTGGGTGGTTGGGTAGGGTCGGTAGGTAGAGAGGGGCGGGTGGTGGGTGGGGTCGGTAGGTAGAGAGGGGCGGGTGGTGGGTGGGGTGGCGGGATGAGACTCCACCTGTGTCCTCGCTACCATGACCTGCTTTCTAGACCTCGACACCCACCTTTTGCCCTGTTGCTGGTGTGTGTGTGTGTGTGTGTGTGTGTGTGGTTGAACCATTTTTTGTGGGCACATGATCGTAAAGTTAATTTCTGCTGTTTTTCGCGGTTACGATGTGTTGCTGGGAGTGTGACAGGGAAGGAGGGGGTGTGTCAGGGAAGGAGGGAAGGGGGAAAAGGTGACATGGAGGGAGAAGGGAAGGTCACTGCAGTATCTGGTGGATCATCACTACACTGGCTATTGATTCACAACACACGCCTCTCTCTCTCTCTCTCTCTCTCTCTCCTTGCTTGCTTGCTTGCTTGCTTGCTTCTTCCTTCCTTCCTTCCTTCCTTCCTTCCTTCCTTCCTTCCTTCCTTCCTTCCTTCCTTCTTCCTTCCTTCCTTCCTTCCTTCCTTACTTTAACTTACTATCTTCCTTCATCCCTTTACCTCCCTGCTCCTTTTCCACCCTCACTGAATTAACTCGAGAGAGAGAGAGAGAGAGAGAGAGAGAGAGAGACTGAAGTGGTCCTCTTGGAAGTTACGCCTCCACCTCTTACTGTCCACTGATGCATCTTTTCTTAACACTTGTTGACAATGACCGTGATCCACCTATTGTAACAACCCCCTCTTCTTTCCTCCCGCCTCTTCCCCCCAGTGATCATTGTTGAGAGCCTGGGGTAACCTGTAGGAGGAGGAGGAACAGGAGGTGGTCGTTGTCTTAAAGGTGTCTTGTTGATGATGCAAGACGAACGTGTTTCTGTGGTTGTGGTGGCGAGACTTTCTTTGCTGCCACTTACAACGATCACTACTACTACTACTGTCATCTTCATCATGACCTCGTCACACCATCACTACCACCGATCACCACCACTACCACCCACCACTACCACCCACCATCCTCGCCATGCCCTCCTCCATAAAGAATTACTCAGCTGGTGTTGTTCCCAGCACCACACCTTTGTTTACCTGCACACGTACCCACACTCGCACCCTCGCGCCCACCCGCCCACCAACACCCCAACAATGTCTACTTATTATTTTCACTCGTTTTATAGGTTTACTTATATATACAATACCTTGGTCTGATTGTTTGTATAATAATAATAATTGACGGTTTATTGAAAGAACATGGCAGCCGGAAGGCTGAAAGTATACAGTTACATAATTGGGGAATGGGTCACTTGATTGGCAAATAACATACAAGTAACATAAGTGATACAAATATGATATATAATAACTAGGTGGGGCGAAGGTTACACTACAGGGCATTTCAGCATAGTAACAGTGCAAAAAGGTAAGATTGGCTGGGAGTGAACACACTGGAATTGAATTGAATTGAAACATTTTCTTTAGCCAGAAAAAAACAGATACAGAGTGGATAATAATAACAATATTAACATGGCTGAGCCAGTTGAGAACCTGAGCTTTCTGGTGGATTACTACTACAGATAGTTGATAATTTTTATAATGGTTGGGACTGGGCTGTTCTTATTGCGGTCAGTACGTGTTCGTATGGGCTGGGTGCGGTTGTGGTGTCGAAAATGCGGTATAGTGTCTCCCTTATCTTCTGTTCATGACGTGGGCAGCACTCAACCACACCGAGCTGTTGTGACCCTCCCTCACCACCAGCACTCAACACGCGGGTGGCACAGTGTGCTATTTGTTCTGTTATTTATTGGGTAATGTTTGAGTACATTATCTGTTGTATCTGTGTTAACGCCATTGCCGTTCCCTTTATGAACCTCATGGTGTGACACAGAGCCTTGGGGTGTGGCACAGGTCCAGGCTGCACTGGTGGGAAGACAGGCACCGGATGTGTGGTCAAGACACTCCTAGCCCGGCCATGGTTGTCCTTACGCTACATGTTAACCTTGTTTCTCTGTGCTGTGTAGGATGTGGGTGTAGGTAGAGGAGGGTGTAGGAATGGGTGGACGGTGTGGGTATGGGTGGTGGGTAGAGGAGGGTGTGGATGGGGGTGGTGAAGTGATCAGGATGCACTAGGCCGCAACACCTGACTTGTGGTCGCCGGGTACAACACACCTGTCCAGTAGTTGTGTGTGTGAACCTGACCACAACACACTATAAACATCTACTTCACACACACACACACACACACACACACACACAACTAACCACCAACGGAATTGTCTCATATATGACCACTTAAACTCCAATATATCACGTGGGGGTGTATCACGTGAGGGTGTATCACGTGGGGTGTATCACGTGGGGTGTATCACGTGGGGGTGTATCACGTGGGGTGTATCACGTGGGGGTGTATCACGTGGGGTGTATCACGTGGGGGTGTATCACGTGATGTATCACGTGGGGTGTATCACGTGGGTGTATCACGTGTGTATCACGTGAGAATTGTATCACGTGGGTGTATCACGTGAGGTGTATCACGTGGGTATCGTGAAGTATCACGTAAGGGGTGTATCACTGGGTGTATCACGTGGGGTGTATCACGTGGGGTGTATCACGTGAGGGTGTATCACGTGTAATCACGTGAGGTGTATCACGTGGGGGTGTATCACGTGGGGTGTATCACGTGGGGGTGTATCACGTGAAATTGTATCACGTGGGGGTGTATCGTGGTGTATCACGTGGGGTGTCATCACGTGGGGTGTATCACTAGGGGTGTATCACGTGGGGATTGTGACGTGGGGTGTATCACGTGGGGGTGTATCACGTGGGGTTATCACGTGGTGCCTCACGTGGGTGTATCGTGGGTGTATCACGTGGGGTGTATCACGTGGGGTGTATCACGTGGGGTGTATCACGTGGTGTATCACGGGGGTGTATCACGTGGGGTGTATCTAGGGTGTATCACGTGGGGGTGTATCATGGGTGTTCACGTGGGGTTCCTGTGTATCACGTGAGGGTGTATCACGTGAGGGTGTATCGTAGGGTGTATCACGTGAGGTGTATCGTGGGGTGTATCACGTGGGGTGTATCACGTGGGGTGTATCGTGGGGTGTATCACGTGGGGTGTATCACGTGGGGTGTATCACGTGGGTGTATCACTGAGTGTTCGTAGGGTATCACGTGGTTGAGTGCAACAAGGAGCAGAGGTTGTTGTGTTAGTGAGTGATAAGTTATCACCTACCGTGTACAACACTTCCCGTTGATATAGTTATCACACACTCACACTCACTCACCTCACACTCACACTCTCACACTCTCACACACACACACACACACACACTCACACTCACCTCTCACACACACCTCACACACTCACACACACACACTCACACACACACACACACACACTCCACACTCACACACACACTCTCACACACACACACACACACTCACACTACACACTCCCCTCCACTCACTCTCCACACACACACACACTCACACTCTCACACACACACACACTCACACACTCACTCCCACACACACACTCACACACTACACACTCTCACACACACACACACCTCACACACACACACACACACCTCACCCTCCACACACTCACACTCACACCTCACACTCTCCACACACACACTCACACCTCACACACACACACACCTCACCTCCCACCTCCTCACCTCACACACACACACACACTCACCTCTCACACACACACTCACACTCTCCCACACACACACACTCCCACACCTCCCACCTCCACACACCTCACACTCCCCTCACACTCCCCTCACACACACACTCACACACACACACACACACACACACACACACACACACTCCTCACACACACACACACACCCACCTCTCCCACACACTCACCTCTCACCTCCCTCACACACACTCCCTCTCACACCTCACCTCTACCTCACACACTCTCACACACCTCCCCACTCTCCCACACACACCTCCCTCCTCCACACACACACCTCACCTCCCACACTCTCTCCCTCCACACACTCCCTCCTCCTCCTCCACCTCCCACACTGTCACACACACACTCACACTCACACCTCCACACACACTCACACTCCTCACACCTCCCATCACACACACACACACTCACACACACACACACTCCCAGCCAATCTTACCTTTTGCACTGTTACTATGCTGAAATGCCCTGTAGTGTAACCTTCTCCCCACCTAGTTATTATATATCATATTTGTATCACTTATGTTACTTGTATGTTATTTGCCAATCAAGTGACCCATTCCCCAATTATGTAACTGTACAGTATACTTTCAGCCTTCCGGCTGCCATGCTCTTTCAATAACCGTTAATTATTATTATTATTATTATTATTATTATTATTATTATTATTACTATTATTATTATTATTATTACTACACACACATCGTAAAATAACTGTGCAATTGACTTGGCGACCATCTCTTAAGCCTTGAGATGTGACAGATGTGGCTGGTTGGTGGTGTGGTAACGTGACAGGTGTACCTGGCTGGTGGTGTGGTCACGTGACAGGTGTGGCGCTGCTGCAGGAGACACAGGACACAAGAACCGCCAGTCATGACACCACCAGGGGGCGGCAGCACACCACCAGGGGGACAGGGTCATGTACGACTTCTCCCTTCGTCAGATCAGCTGAGGAAGGTGCAACAAGCCCGGGTTTATGTGAGCGGCACAGCTGCACTTACTTCCTCCCTCACTCTCCCTTCCTTCCTCACTCTCCCTCTCCCTCCTACCTCTCCGATCCTTCCTCACTCTCCCTTCCATTCTTCCACTCCCCTCTCTCCCTCTCCTCCGCCCTCTCCACCTTTCCATCCGTCCCACTCTCTCTCTCCACCCATCCATACCACTCTCCCACCTTCCCTCCCTCTGGTAGGTTCAAGGGTCTCACAACAAATATTTATCTTCTTACCCTTATGACGGAGGAACGTGCGTGTGTGTGTGTGGATGTAGGTGGGTGGGTGGTTATGTGGGTGTGGATGTAGGTGGGTGGTTGTGTGGGTAGGTGGGTGTGGATGTAGGTGGGTGGTTGTGTGGGTAGGTGGGTGTGGATGTAGGTGGGTGGTTGTGTGGGTGGGTGTGTGTGTGTGTGTGTGGATGTAGGTGGGTGGTTGTGTGGGTAGGTGGGTGTGGGATCACTTAAAAATTAAAAGAAAATTTAATCTCAGACACAAGAAAACACAAAGAAACTTAAATAATCGCATAACACACACACACACACACACACACACACACACACACACACACACACACACACACATCAGCGGGTGGCACTCCATGGGGTATCGTCGCTACTGTCACCTGTACCAGTGCCACTTCCCTTTCTTACAGACAGTGCCACTTACCTCCCACAAACACTGCCACTTACTAGCCAAAGGGGCGTAACTCACACTACCAGCCAAAGGGGCAAATCTTAACTCTCGAATCTATAAGACTCTGAGGAGGTCTAGGTTAGGCCAGGTCAGGTCAGGTCAGGTCTAGAGAAGCTGTCTTACACCCTCTCGTGACGGAAGGATATACTCCACCCCCTCCCTGACTCCTTACCTGCCCCCTCCACCTCCTTATCAACCATTATGCTCCCTAAGATTCCACCAACCTGTGCCCCGCCGTCCCTCCCAACCTGTGCCCCGTCCCTACAACCTGTGCCCCGCTGTCCTTCCAACCTGTTGCCCCCGCCGCCTAACCAGCTTGTGCCCGCCGCCTCACCAACTAACGCCACCCCTCCCAACCTGTGCCCCACCACCCCACTCCCAGCCTGTGCCACCTCACCAGCTTGTGCCCCGCCGCCTCACCAACCTGTGCCCACCACCTCCCAACCTGTGCCCCACCACCCCCTCCCAACCTGTGCCCCGCCGCCTCACCAGCTTGTGCCCCGCCGCCTCACCAACCTGTGCCCCGCCACCCCTCCCAACCTGTGCCCCGCCGCCTCACCAACTTTTATCCCGCCGCCCCTCCCAACCTTTACCCCGCTGCCCCACCACAACAACATAGTTCAGTAATTACCTCAAGGACCACAAATGGGTGCTTTAAGGTGCGGGAGGCGAGGCAGCGCCACAACAACACTGGTCACGTGTGTTTGTTTACTTTGTCAGGGCGACTCAAGTGCTGCATCTCACACACCTACCGCCGCCGCCTGCTTCCTTCTTCCTCTTTGACGCCTCACGCTTCCTCTCTGCCGTCTTAATTATTTCTCCGCCTCCTTCTCCTTCCCCGCCTCCTTCTTCCTCGACTCTGCTTCCTGCTTTCTTCTCGACGCTTCCTCCACAACTCCACCTCTTGCTTCCTCCCCCTCCTCTCCTTCGCCTCCTGTTTCCTCCTCGACATTGGGAATTACTTGTGAAATCTAGGTCAACTTAACCCATTGAGCTCCGTGGTTTAACCCCTTGAGTGTTATGATTTAATATCTTTGGTACTGGAGAACGATGATATAACACCTTCAATACGGTTATTTAGCGTGTTGAGTACAATTTAACCCACTGAGTACTTTTATTTTAAACTGAAAATGGTGATTTAACCCTTTGAGTACGATAATTTGTTTACCCCCCCTCCCATAGTCTATGTGGCTCTGGGGTCTAAGTGAGCGGGTGTGTGTGTGTGTGAGAGTGATAATTAACGGTTTATTGAAAGAACATGGCAGCCAGAAGGCTTAAAATATACAGTTACATAATTGGGGAATGGGTCACTTGATTGACAAATAACATAAGTGATACAAATATAATATATAATAACTAGGTGGGGAGAAGGTTATACTACAGGGCATTTCAACATAGTAACAGTGCAAAAAAGTAAGATTAGCTGGGAGTGAACACACTGGTGGATTACGAATAGTTGATAATTTTACAATGGCTGGGAGTGGGCTGTTCTTATAGCTATCAGTACGTGCCCGTATGGGCTGGAAGCGGTTGTGATGTCGAACAGTAATTCGCGGACGAGGGATCTCGGGTGGAAGTAGGAGCCGGTGTCGAGGATGGTGCAGAAGCTTCTCACCAGATTTGCCGATAAGGTCGTGGTGATGATCAGAGAGAGCCGAGTGTGTTGAGCGCTTCTTGATATGTGGAGTAGGAGGGGAGAGAATAATCTTGCATGCCCTCTTCTACACTTTTTCTAGGTGTTTCCGTTGTGTGGCATTTAGGGAGGAAGACCAGGCAGGGGAGGCATAAGTGAGCTTGTGAGGTATGAATGTTGAGTAAACTCTGAGGAGCTCGGGCGCAGGAACTCCGAGGGACTTGAGTTGGCGGAGGAGGTGGAGACGAAAACCTGGAGGATTTGACAATATTACTGACGTGTGTTTTCCAATTTAGTTTATCTATAGTGACGTCGAGGAGCTTGGTGGAGTCCACAACCGGGAGTGTGTTGGGGCCCAGAGTAATGGGGGAAAGTGGGACAAGGTCACAGGAGAGGTTGATGTGCATAACCATGGTCTTGGTTTGGTTGGAGATTGTTCAATATATTCTGGAGGTCGGTGTAGTTGGGAGCCGAGTTGTTGACACTGATCCCAATGGTGGAGTCGTCGACATATTTCCAGCGAGCAGATGTTTCTCTTAGGGCATCATTGTTAATCATGAGGAAGCAAAGCAGTCCCATATTGGTGCCTTGGGGGACGCCACAGGTGAGTGACTGAAAAGTGGAGACAGCCCCTCGGAAGCGTACGGCTTGGCGTCGGTCACTAAAGAAGTTTGTAAGCCATGATATAAGACTTCGAAACCCGAGGTCGATTGCTTTGTTGATTAAATTGCGGTCGACAAGGTCAAATGCTTTGGTAAAGTCAATGAGGCGACAACCACAAACGTCTTTCGTTTTTCCAGATGGCGGTATATGTAGTTGAGAAGCTGACAAGAGTGAGTGGTGAAGGAAGTTTTCATATTGTCTAACTGCTGAGGATCTATGGCGCCTGCAGTATCAACATAAGCCGAGTCAAAAACGAAACTTTCGCAGATTAAGCTATGTATTGGTGTGTGTGTGTGTGTAGGGGTGAAAGGTGAGGTTAGACAGGCAGGTGAGGCAGACAGGTAGGGCAGCAGGTAATGAGAGAGGAGGCGTCGTCGTGAGGAAAGTGTTTACGTCGAGGTCCGCCAGCCAGCCGCCGCCTCCTCGCAATGTTTACCTCCTCTCCCCACAAACTGTAGAGTGAAGCGACTTCCCTCCCTCCTGCCCCTTCCTCCTGTGTGTTTACCAGCAGTCTTTTAGCGCCGCTGTATATTACACCCAGTCTTAGCCGGCGGTGTAATAATACTTACTGTAGCTGGGGGACTAAACTCTCTCTCTCTCTCTCTCTCTCTCTGCCTCCTTCACGTCACGCTTCCCACACATGCTTACCTGAGGTACCGGACAGGCGTGAGGTGAGGTGATCAATTCACTTTTACCTTGACTACAAGATATGATATATCTAACACCTCGTCAGCTTCTAAGGTACCTTCAGGGGAGACCTTATATACTGTGCTGGGGGGGGGGGTTAAAGGGAGGCTGAAGGAGTAGACGGAGGTTGAGGGAGCAGGGGAGGCTGAAGGGCAGATGAGTTTTTTAAAGATGTGCGAAAAAGGCTGGGTGAATAACGTCAGGGCGTAATGCCAACCTTCAAGTATATATCCTTCATTAGTGGTAGCGATAGTGGTGGTGGCGACAGTGGTGGTGATGGTGGCGACAGTGGTGGTGAAGCCGTTCGTGAAAAGCGTAGAAGAGGAATTAGCCGTACTGTTGAAGGTTTATGGGGTGGGGGGGTTTACTACATACCCCGAGGCATTACTGCTGCACTATGCCCCGGAAGATGACCACACACACAGTAAGAGAGGCAGCAGCAACCACCCTTCACCCGCCATTAATAGTCAATGGTTGGTAGAGAGAAAGGTAAACAAACAGCTGTGAAGAGGAGGTAAGGAAGACTCTCAAAGGACCTCTTACTTGAAGACGGGAGGTCGGGAGCGGGCGGTAGGGCGTGTGGGCGGCAAGGGGAGTTTGGACCCTACCCAGGTACTGTTGGGATGATGAAGAAGGGAGATAAGAGGAGATTACTGTACAGTATTGTGTGTGTGTTGAGGAGAACAGGACAGTGTGATGGTAGCGGACGTCAGCCTAGGTGGTGGAGGTGAACTATAGTGAAACCTCTTTATAACGGACTTCTCTCTCCATAGTCCGTTAGATGGAGGTTTCATATATCACGGACGCTCGATATAACGGACTTTCCTTTTCGTTAAATGGATGTGTCACTACAGGTTAATGACTCGCTAACAGTATCCATGATGAGTAAGATGTAGGTTAATATTGTTGGCGCCTTTAACACAGGCTGGGTGACCTTGACCTCGCGCGGCTGTTACTGATAAGTCAGTTGGGTTAAATTACCACTAACCACTACACCTGTGCGGTTGTTTATATCCGTGACGTCATTAAGAGGTAATTACTCTCGGGTAATTTGACTTTAATGAGGATATGATCTCACTGTGACGATTGGTCATTGATAGTTACCATGACCAATAATAATGACCAGATACCAAAGGGTTTTGTTATGTATTAATATTGGGTCACACGACACCTGTACCTGTAGCTAGATCCTACAGGTGCGTCTATACAGGTGCGTCTTTACAGATGCGTCTATATAGGTGCGTCTATACAGGTGCGTCTATACAGATGCGACTACAGGTACGTCTATATAGGTGCGTCTTACAGATGCGTCTATACAGGTGCGTCTTACAGGTGCGTCTATACAGGTGTCGTTGGGTATATGGAAGTACCTGTGTCAGCGCTGGTGACGTCAAGACCAACTATTTATTAAACTAACCAGACCAGGTAGAAGTGAGATGGAGGTAAGATAATACTGATGATAAACCTAAGAGGAGGAACAGGGGAGGGAGGAAGACAGTGGGTCAGTGTTATGAGGAGGTGAAGTGATAGTGTGTGTGCCTTACCTCACCTCACCGGGGGGGGGGTGGGGCCTCGCACACACTTCCGGTATTAACCCTCCGCTCCTCTCTCGTGTGTGTGTGTGTGTGTGTGTGTGTTCTCCTTCACCCTCCCCCAGCTCTTCATATAATACTCTTCTGCCACCTTTTCTCCTCATCTTCTTCCTTCTACTCTCACCATCTCTCATTCCTCTCTTCCTCCTCCTCCTGGTCTTCACTTCCTCGTACATACACTAGGTGGTGGTGGGGGGGGTGATGGTGGTGACAGTGGTGGTGGTGGGGAGGGGCGTGTAATGGTGGTGACAGTGGTGGGGAGGGGGTAGTTCTCACCATGTCACACCTGTACACCATCTCTCCCGTTACTCATTATTGTTAGTTGTTCAGTGTTCACTCCTACCTCTCCTCTCTGTCCCTCTCTCTTCCTCTCCTCCTGGTATCTTAAGTCCTACTCTATCACAGGTTGGAGGGTGAAGTCAGTTCAGGTTGGAGGGTGATTTTAATTTTTAGTACAGTGAAACCTCCCTTACCACACCTTCACCACCACCATCACTGTCACCACCACCACCACACCACCACCACTACCACACCACCACCACTACCACACCACCACCTCAACCAACTACCACCACCAGGTTCCTGCTCAATCAGTCATCTGTGGTGATTTTCAGATTCAGATTGACCCGGAGGGGGCTAGTTTATTGGGCACCCCCTTACATCCTGTGCAAGGTGAAGCGCAGAAGCGTTTACAGCGCCCAACAGGGAAGCATGCGGAGTTCACGCTTGCCTTTATGACTCATGCATTAAGGGCGTGGAAGCCTGAAGGGTCATGAGTCTGTAGGATGTCATGGTGCCTGGTCACCAAGTGTCATCCATGCCTGCCCTGAGTCTGGGGGTGGGGGGTGCTGGAAGGTGTAAAAGGAGGTTGTAATTCTCTCAACATTGACGTGGGGGGGAGGGAAGGAAGGAGAGAGGTGGAGGAGGAGGGGTAGGGGAGGAGAGAGAGGAGGGAGGGGAAGGGAAGGAGAGAGAGGGAGGAGGAGGGGTAGGGAGAGAGAGAGAGGGAGGGAGGATGGGTAGGGAGGAGAGAGAGAGAGAGAGGAGGATGGGTAGGGGAGGAGAGAGAGAGGAGGATGGGTAGGGGAGGAGAGAGAGAGGAGGATGGGTAGGGGAGGAGAGAGAGGAGAGGGGGGGAGGAGAGAGAGAGGAGGATGGGTAGGGGAGGAGAGAGGAGGAGGGGGTAGGGGAGGGAGAGAGAGGAGGAGGGGTAGGGAGGAGAGAGAGGGGCAGGGTAGGGAGGAGAGAGGGAGGGGGGGGGCAGGGGTAGGGAGGAGAGAGAGAGGCAGGGTAGGGGAGGAGAGAGAGGGCAGGGTAGGGAGGAGAGAGAGGGGGGCAGCCTGTACGTCACGGATATGAAGGACGCCCGCAGATAGTGTTACCCTCTTCCGTCTGTTCGTCCGTTACAATGTCTTCATTTTCAGCTCAGTTTTGCGTTGAAAGTCGAAAGGTCCTACCAGCAGATGAGAGAGAGAGAGAGAGAGAGAGAGAGAGAGAGAGAGAGAGAGAGAGAGCGCATTATGGGTTGGCGGTGCGCGTGAGAACCTTCCCAGAGCTTGTGTAACTCAACAATTGTACTCAAGAGCTAGCTGTGGTGTGTTCCTGCTCTACCTCACCACACACTATACAACACACCACACTATACAACACACCACACTATACAACGCACCACACTATACAACACACCAAACCACACTACATTATACACCACTGATGGGTCTCTTAACAGCGCCTGTGGGAGGGCTGGAAGTGCTATCGTTGTGACTCAACCTAACGGTAATGCAATAGAAAAAGGAGTTAGAATTAATAACTGGGTCTCCACTCCACAGACTGAATTAGTTGCCATACTCACAGCCATTAAATGATTTGTCTCATCATCACCGACTCTCTATCCTCACTACATGCCCTTGACACGCTCAACTCAAGTTGTCACGCTCATGTCTCTGAAGCCAGACACAAATATGCGTACTTTGTTGACCGGGGTGTCAAGATCAAGCTGTTGTGGATCCCCTCTCACACAGGCCCCAAAGAACGTGACGGAGTTGATGCCCTCGCCAAACTCACGTCTAACAAAGACACTGTTGAATACAATCTGGGTCTGTCAAAAAGAACCCTTAAAACTGTAATTAGGAAATAACTTGTTGATGAATTTGACGCAAGCAGACAAGTGCAAACAGGCACTAGTCAATCATTGTTTACCATGAAGAAATATATAAAATATAACATGTACATTGTACAGTATATGGAGCAAGTAACAAGATTACAAGATGTTGTAACCGCTAGACTAAGGTAAGGATATGAGTACCCCCAGCAGTATATCCCTCAAGCAGATGTGAACAAGACTAGATGTAAAGTGTGTGGCCAGTCATATGGCCACACACTTGAACACTACCTCCTCGACTGTGTGAAGATAGAACCTTTTAGGGACAGGTCCAAGCGCACTGTGTGTCAAATGGCACAACACTTCGTCTCTAATGGCAAGGTAGCCGACATATTAAGATTGTATCCATTTTTTTTTCACTTAGTAGCCATATCAGTTCCCATGTATAGAACCCAACACAATGTGCTTCAATACTTCTCACGCAAATGCGGCCAGACATACTGCCTCACACTCCTGTACTCACGCAGTTGGTAATAAGTTACCAAAGTTTCCCTCTATGTATAGAACTAAACCAAGAATTTATTTGAAATACTCTGTAACATTCAATGCCATAATATCCTGCCCACGGGGGTTAGTTATACTGACTCTTTGTTACCTCTACTCTGTAATCCTTTTGCGCTACCGCTCACAGGATGAGTATGGGGTGCACAATAAACGAGCCGCTGTAAGTGGCTCGTCTCCACCTCTCAGGTATTCAGCCTTGATGTGGCGGCCCACCGCCTGTACGACCACAGTACTTAACGGTACCTGTGTGGTGGCTGGCTAGGTCATGTTATAGTCTTGCCCTGCCCTGCAAGGAAGCCCTGCCCTCAGTTCTCATTGCCCTGCCCCCTGCCCGTTCTCGTCTTCACTTGCATGAGCAAGTGAGATTTACATATACCTTTAAGAGTATCTCTCTAGACAGACAGAGAGCCACCAGGTGGAAGCACATAGCGGGTGTTGAGACTGGGGAGTAATGTTTGGTTCCATTGTAAACTAAACTATCGCAGCACATTTATAACAACTATGACGTCATAATGTGAAGAGTAGTAAATATTGGCGTCATAATATTAAAAACTATAATCCATGGCGTCTTACTGCTCAAGACTCAAGGGGTTAAATTCTCGTACTCAGTGGGTTATTATATCTCACTCATTGGGTTATTTCACTGTACTCAAGGCATCAACATCGTACTCAAGGGGATACATATGATTTTATCTCTACCGAAAGTCCTCAAGTGTGTGTCTGTGTCACCATTATCGCGTCAGGTTTCACTTAATGTTGCGTCTTACTCCCTATAGTGTAAAGGGGGTGTGTGTGTGTGTGTGGGTGTGTGTGTGTGTGTGTGTGTGTGTGTGTGTGTGTGTGTGTGTGTGTGTGTGTGTGTGTGTGTGTGTGTGTGTGTGTGTGTGTGTGTGTGTGTGTGTGTGTGTGTGTGTGTGTGTGTGTGTGTGTGTGTGTGTGTGTGTGTGTGTGTGTGTGTGTGTGTGTGTGTGTGTGTGTGTGTGTGTGTGTGTGTGTGTGATCACCATTTATCGGGTCTATTATAAACACAGGGCGGCTTTGTTATCTCCTTGCTGGAATTGATTTTCTATTTATAATAGTTTATATATCTGCACTGCCTATGTACATTGTTTATATACCTGCACTGTCTGTGTATGTGCTGTATGTATCTATCTATCTATCTATCTGCTAACCAAGTTGTTATGAATATATAATAAGCAGATGGTTAGCTAATTAAGCAGACGAGTCACGCACCAGCTTCAAGGTCATACATGCAGCAACGCCCACTACTGTACTGTACTGTACTGTGTGTGTGTGTGTGTCGTCATTGAAATGTTATCCTTGGATAGGTTAGGATAGATTAGGTCAGGTTAGGTTTGGTCAGGTTAGGTTACATTAGGTCAGGTTAGGTTAGGTCAGGTTAGGTTTGGTCAGGTTAGGTTACATTAGGTTAGGTTTGGTCAGGTTAGGTTTGGTCAGGTTAGGTTAGGTTTGGTCAGGTTAGATTAGGTCAGGTTAGGTTAGATTAGGTCAGGTTAGGTTACATAGGTCTGGTTAGGTTACATAGGTCTGGTTAGGTTACATTAGATCAGGTTAGGTTTGGTCAGGTTAGATTTGGTCAGGTCAGGTTAGATTAGGTCAGGTTAGGTTACATTAGGTCAAGAGTCGTGTACTTAAAGGGGATTATCTTTCTATTATCTATTTAGTGTAATTTTATTTTGTATTATATAATATTTATATAATCCATGTAATTACTCCGACTGAATTATTGAACTGAAAAGATGAAATTATTATATTGGAGGTAATTATGAAGTCATCGTCGTCAAGGGTTTAAGATATTACTCAATGGACTAGTTCAGTGTCGGGGGGGGGGGTACTGAAGGAGTGAGTCGGTATTGTCTCAATACATCATCCGACGCTCTGTGTCAACACACGTTTTAAACAAGTCATTGTTGCTGCACCACCTGCGTCTTGGTCACTGGTACCCCTCCACCACGCGACTCCCCCTACCTTGTCAGCCTACCTGGGTACTACCACAGGGAGAGAGTTAACTTGCTTCACTCACGCCCCAGATGTTGACTGCCCTCGACCCTACCTGCTCACCACACGCCCCTGAAGACGAGTCACTCATATGACCCTCAAGTACAGGCCAGATTTCCAGGTAATATTGGCGTCAGGTGGACACAGCGGCAGATTAAGTGATACTCCAGGTAATTAGGTTCTCAGGTAGTACACTTATGGACCCAGAGCTGTAAAAATGACTGTTTTTGTTCAAGAATATAAGCTTATGGTTGTGAGGGAGTTACGGTCGTGAGTTGTGAGGGAAATACAGTCGTGAGTTGTGAGGGAAATACAGTCGTGAGTTGTGAGGGAGTAAAATTTGTGAGTTGTGAGGGAGTAACATTTGTGAGTTGTGAGGGAGTTACGGTCGTGAGTTGTGAGGGAAATACAGTCGTGAGTTGTGAGGGAGTAACATTTGTGAGTTGTGAGGGAGTAACATTTGTGAGTTGTGAGGGAGTTACGGTCGTGAGTTGTGAGGGAGTAACATTTGTGAGTTGTGAGGGAGTTACGGTCGTGAGTTGTGAGGGAGTAACATTTGTGAGTTGTGAGGGAGTTACGGTCGTGAGTTGTGAGGCAGCAGTAACATTTGTGAGTTGTGAGGGAGTTACGGTCGTGAGTTGTGAGGGAGTAACATTTGTGAGTTGTGAGGGAGTTACGGTCGTGAGTTGTGAGGGAGTAACATTTGTGAGTTGTGAGGGAGTTACGGTCGTGAGTTGTGAGGGAGTAACATTTGTGAGTTGTGAGGGAGTTACGGTCTTGTAAGGAGTAACATTTGTGAGTTGTGAGGGAGTTATGGCCGAAAGAGTAACATTTGTGAGTTGTGAGGAGTTATCGTGAGTTGTGAGGGAGTAACATTTGTGAGTAGAGGAGTTACGGTCGTGAGTTGTGAGGAGTAACATTCGTGTGAGTTGTGAGGGAGGAATGTAACATTTGTGAGTTGTGAGGGAGTTACGGTCGTGAGTTGTGAGGGAGTAACATTTGTGAGTTGTGAGGGAGTTACGGTCGTGAGTTGTGCAGAAGTTTGTGTCTTTCTGTTGTGGTGACGTCATCAATCCGCCTCGTGAGAAAATGCTTGTATTTTTTAAGCAAGATGAAGGAGGAGGAGGAGGAGGAGGGCGATGGTTGGTAGACGCTACACCTCACCTCAAGATGGTGTGTTATTGTCTGTCTTCCCTCCCTCCTCCCCCACCATGCACCTGTCGAACCTGTGTGTGGGGGAGGGGGGGGGTTTCTTCATCGACTCAAGATTTATCAACATTATCATTCTTGGTCTTCTCCATGAGTGGCCTGCATCCCCTCCCTCCCTCCCTCCCTCCCTCCCTCCCCCGCCTTCCCTCCTACCCGCTTTGGACACGAAAAAATAAAATTCAGTTGACGTGGCGTGGCATTGAGGTGGGGCTGCAGTTGAGGTGAGGCTGCAGTTGAGGTGAGGCAGCAGTTGACGGGACGTGGCATGAGGTGGGGCAGCAGCAGTTGATTGTATGAGTGGTAGACGGGCGGGTGGTGGTAGACGGGGGGCGGGCGATGGTAGTTGTGGTTGTGATGAGAATTTTGTCAGTTTGGTCATCGTCAGCAGTTGTGATGAAGGCCGCCACTTAGTGTAAAGAAGAGTGTCAGTCAGTGGTGAGGGCGTGACTGTCATGTGTGAAGGCGTGACTGTCATGTGTGACTGTCAGACTCGTGTGAGGGCGTGACTCATGTGTGAGGGCGTGGTTGTCAGGCGTGAGGGCGTGACTGCCAGACTGTCAGGTTAAGCATTCAGTCATTGTACTCAATTTCTCAAGTGATTTAAATCATCGTACTCAAGCAGGTTAATTATGTTGTTCCACTATGACATTGTTTACGTCATCACCGGGAGAGTTTATAAACAACATTGTAAACAAAACCTGTGGCAGAACAAACAAGGTCTGACGAGTGTTTGTGGCCGCTATAATAGTGTATTAATATTCATCAGCGGTAACAATAGTAAAACTCCTTCCCCTTTAACCCAACCTCCCCCCTCCCCCCTCCCCCTGGTGTTGTGTTGTGCAGTTGGGGACAAAATTCCCTGTACACTTAAGTAGTTTCTGGGTATCGTGTCAACTCAGAAGCCTTAGTACCGATAACACAAAGATTACCAGACCTCGGGTTAGGTTAGGTTGGTCAGGTTAGTTGTTAGGTGAGGTTAGGTTAGGTTGGTGGGTTGGGTGAGGTTGGTCAGGTTAGGTGAGGTTAGGTTAGGTTGGTGGGTTGGGTGAGGTTGGTTAGGTTAGGTTAGGTTAGTTGGTGTGTTGTCATGTTCACTGTATTAATAACATCATTGTATTAACATATTTCTCTTCTCTCTTGCAGGTAAGTTGACAACCAAGTGTTACTACTGACGGAGGGTGAGGTGTGTGTGTAACAGGACGGTGAAGGTGGCCACAAGGATTACAGGTGAAGGTGGCCACAAGGATTACAGGTGTAGGTGGCCACAAGGATTACAGGTGTAGGTGGCCACAAGGATTACAGGTGTAGGTGGCCACAAGGATTACAGGTGTAGGTGGCCACAAGGATTACAGGTGTAGCTGGCCACAAGGATTACAGGTGTAGCTGGCCACAAGGATTACAGGTGTAGGTGGCCCACTAGTAGTACAGGTGTAGGTGGCCACTATTATTACAGGTGAAGGTGGCCACTAGTAGTACAGGTGAAGGTGACCACTATTATTACAGGTGTAGGTGGGGGTCCCTCACTCGGGTTACCGCCCCGGGGCTGGCCTGGAGGGGGAAGATGGCCACACAAGGGCTTCTTACTCTCTTCTCCTCAGGGTGAGAAGGGGAGTAGGGAGGGACGGGAGAGCAGCAGTGAGGGTTAAGTCAAGTGTGTCAGTGAGGAAGAGAAGATGGTCATTGTGAGAGACGAGGTATGTGTGCGTTGGCGATAGTACCGTCGATTTGTTGATAGTACCGTCGATTTGTTGATAGTACCGTCGATGTGGTGATAGTATCGTCGATGTGTTGATAGTACCGTCGATTTGTTGATAGTATCGTTGATGTGGTGATAGTATCGTCGATGTGTTGATAGTACCGTCGATTTGTTGATAGTACCGTCGATTTGTTGATAGTACCGTTGATGTGGTGATAGTATCGTCGATGTGTTGATAGTACCGTCGATGTGGTGATAGTATCGTCGAGAGAGAGAGAGAGAGAGAGAGAGAGAGAGAGAGAGAGAGAGAGAGAGAGAGAGCACGTAGCTCACCCGGTAGTCAGACCAGACCGTCACACAGTACACACAAGGAGATATTAATGAGTTTGTTTACCTCTGCTTGGCCAATGTAACGTAGCTCACCTGTGATAAACCAACACAGGTATAGACACGTTAATGTTACTTAGGGTGTGTTGCTGTGTGGTGAGGGGGTGGTGTTTGAGAGAGGTAGTGAGGGAAAGTAGGTGAGAGGAAGCGAGGGAAGTATCTGAGAGGTATGAGTGAGTGAGGAAAGTAGGTGAGAGGAAGCGAGGGAAGTATCTGAGAGGTATGAGTGAGTGAGTGAGGGAAAGTAGGTGAGAGGAAGCGAGGGGAAGTATCTGAGAGGTGTGAGGGAAAGTAGGTGAGAGGTAGTGGGGGGGAGGGGAGAGTGAAGTATAAAGGTCAGAGTGGGTGTGTACAAACAAGAGTCCTGGATACCTCATAACTAAAGCCTCTCATTCTCTAAGGCTCCTACGTGAGAGTCTTCTGAGTAGATGGAGGTAAGTGGGAAGCTATCTGCCTGAATCACTTAACTGAGACTCTTCCATGTGTGTAGATGCCGCCCTTCACCCTCTGTTGTTGGGTAGGTAATGTGTCAGCAGGTAGTAATAGTGTTAGCAGGTATAGACGGTCAGCAGGTAGTAATAGTGTTAGCAGGTATAGACGGTCAGTAGGTAGTAATAGTGTCAGGTGTAGACGGTCAGCAGGTAGATTGTGTCAGCAGCTAGGTTATGTGTCAGCAGGTGTAGACGGTCAGCAGGTAGTAATAGTGTCAGGTGTAGACGGTCAGCAGCTAGGTTATGTGTCAGCAGGTGTAGACGGTCAACAGGTAGTAATAGTGTCAGGTGTAGACGGTCAGCAGGTAGGTTATGTGTCAGCAGGTGTAGACGATCAGCAGGCAGTAATAGTGTTAGCAGGTGGAGACAGTCAACAGGTAGTAGAAGTGTCAGCAGATTGAGCTGGCAGTAACAGTTAACATGAACATTACTGTCAGGTGTGTGAAGGCGGAGTAGTAAAGGTGAGGGGTCACCAAGAGACGGGGAAAGGTCAGAGGTCACCAGGTGAGAGGGAAGGGTCATGGGAATCAATAACGGAGGGAGGGGCTGTTGCCAGGTACAACACTCCACCTCACCCTCCACACGCACACAGCTAACAACACCTTGGGGGCTGTCATTAAGGTATATAGTTGGTTTCGTATCAGTCACTTCCTTGGGCTAAGTTTACCAGTTATTTTTGTTCCTCGTGTGTGTGTAATAATAATAATAATAATAATAATAATAATAATTAACGGTTTATTGAAAGAGCTTGGCAGCCGGAAGGCTGAAAATATACAGTTACATATTTGGGGAATGGGTTTCGAATTACAAATAATATACAAGTAACATAAGTGACACAAATAAGACATATGATAACTAGATGGGGATCAGCTCAAACTACAGTGCATTTCAACATAGTGACAGTGTAAGGAGCAGTGTTTACTGGGAGTGAATACACTGATTTATTACAAGTTATTGATAATTTTTACATTGGTTGGGACTGGGCTGTTCTTATAGCGATCAGTTCGTGCACGTATGGGCTGGATGCGGTTGTGGTGTCGAACAGCAATTCTCGGGCTAGGGATCTCAGGTGGTAGTAGGAGCCGGTGTCGAGCATGGTGTAGAAGCTTCTTACCAAATTTGCAGATGAGGTCGTGGTGATGGTCAGTGAGAGTCGAAAGGGTCAGTGTGTTGAGCGCTTCTTGATATGTGGAGTAGGAAGGGGAGAGAATAATCTTGCATGCCCTCTTTTGCACTTTTTCTAGGTGTTTACGTTGTGGCATTTAGGGAGGAAGACCAGGTGGGGAGGCATAGGTGAGCTTGGGAAGTATGAATGCTGTGTAAACACTGAGGAGCTCTGGGTGCAGGAACCTGAGGGACTTGAGTCGGCGGAGGAGGTGGAGACGGAAACTGGAGGATTTGACAACTTCACTGACGTGTGGTTTCCAATTTAGTTTGTTGTCTATGGTGACGCCGAGGAGCTGTGGAATCTACAACCTGGAGTGTGTTCGGACCTAGAGTAATGGAAGGAGGTGGGACAATGTCGGAGGAGAGGTTGATGTGCATAACCATGGTCCTGTATGGTTGATGGTGACATGGTTGTTGTGCCCAGTTTTGGAGACTGTCTGTCTGTGTGTGTGTGTGTGTGTGTGTGTGTGTGTGTGTGTGTGTGTGTGTTCTAGTCATTAGTGTGTTATTATTTTTCATCCCCCTGACTGTCTGTCTGTCCGTCCAGGATACTTACGAGGCGATGTACAGTACATGTTTATTGATCTTCTTGTCTCTCTCTCTGCCCCTTCCTGCACTGACCACACCTTCCTCTTCTTCGTTATACTTCTTTCTCTCTCTTCTCTTTTTTAAATCTTCATCTTCCTTCTCTTCCTCTTCTTTATTCTTCCTACTCTTTTTTTCTTTCTCATTGCCAGTTCTTGTCATATTCTTGTTCATCCTTCTTCCTCCTCTGTTCCTCCTCCTCTCCTCATCACCGTCTCCCTCCTCCGTAAGGTATGTTACCTGTTGATCATTAACTTACCTTTATACTACTCAGGTGAATATTATTACGTGGTTATATATATATGTGTGTGGGGGTATCGCCCGCGCGCGTGCGTGCGTGCGTGCGTGCGTGCGTGTGTGTGTGCGTGTGTGTGTGTGTGTGTGTGTGTGTGTGTGTGGTGATGTCATGTATGAAGGAGGAGGAAGATGAGGTGACTGTGAGATATTGATCATGCACTCCTTCCTTCCCTCCTCCCTCCTTGCTCCTTCCCTCCCTCCGTCTATGTTCCCCAGTCTGGTGCCAGCGTGAGGTGTCTCTGGGCCCCTCCCCGTGTTGTGCCGGCGTCCTGCATGACCTTACTTACATGCAAGGGGGAGGGGAGAGGTTGCGCGAGGCGGGGCAGGTAGGGAGGGAGGCGGGGCAAGGAAGGGAGGAGGCGGGGCAGGGAGGAAGGGAAGCGGGGCAGGGAGGAAGGGAAGGGGCAGGGAGGAGGAGATTTAAAGGTGGTGGAAGGGCATGAGGCGGGCGGGCACTGGGTTTAAATTGTCTTCTAGGGATGTTCTGCCCACACAGATGCCCTGAACTGCCAGGTGCCCTGAAATCGCCCACAGGTGCCCTGGAATCGCCCATATCCCCACAAGGTGCTTGGAAGGCCTACATAGCTGCAGGGAGGATGAGAGGGAGGTGGGAGGAGGAGGGGAGGTGGTGGGGAGCAGGGAGGTGGTGGAGGAGGAGGAGGAGGTGGTGGAGGAGGAGGAGGTGGTGGGGGTGGGAGGAGGAGGGGAGGGGTGGTGGGGGAGGGGAGGAGGGAGAAGGAGGGTGGTGGAGGAGGAGGAGGGTGGGGGAGGAGGAGGAGGGTGGTGGTGGAGGAGGAGGAGGGTGGTGGTGGAGGAGGAGGAGGGTGGTGGAGGAGGAGGAGGAGGGTGGTGGAGGAGGAGGAGTAACTTGAGTGACACATCTCCAGCTTTGTAAACAAACACGTGACGTCAACAACCGGAATAACTACCTTACTGTCACACTTGCTTACTTCACTGTCACATATGGCATGCCTTTACTGTCACATATGGCATGCCTTTACTGTCACATATGGCATGCCTTCACTGTCATGCCATGCCTTCACTGTCACGTATGGCATGCCTTCACTGTCACATATGGCATGCCTTCACTGTCATGCCATGCCTTCACTGTCACGTATGGCATGCCTTCACTGTCACATATGGCATGCCTTCACTGTCATGCCATGCCTTCACTGTCACGTATGGCATGCCTTCACTGTCATATGTCATGCCTTCACTGTCACGCCTTCACTGTCGCATGTCACGCCTTCACTGTCACGGCTTCATTGTCAAGCATGTCACGACTGTTTATCCAGAGGTTGTCACCACCTGCCTGCTTCAGTCACAAATCACTAAAAAACAGCAGTAGAACTTAATCGTGTCACGTGTTACTGTTGCCTCAAGGTTAGACGTGTGCCGCCCTCCCCTTCCCTCACTCCTTTCCTGCCTGTCTCCCCTCTCCGCCCCTCCCTCCTTTCCTGCCTGTCTCCCCTCTCCGCCCCTCCCTCCTTTCCTGCCTGTCTCCCCTCTCCGCCCCTCCCTCCCCACCTGCCTGCCTACCGGAGTCGGAATTCAGACAAATAGTCACGTATCTCACTGATGGTTGTTTGTCTGGGAACTAATAGTGTAAACGTCCTTACTCTGTGTGGTGCAGTAATTAGGTTACGTGGGTGTGTGGTATACATAACACTGTCGTCTGGTTATTGTCCCTCCCCCCCACACACACACACCATGAAGCAGTACAGTAGTAGTCAGGACGTGTTTTCAACTTAATATCCAGGTGTGTGAGGTGTGTTGTCACTTGTGTGTGTGTGTGTGTGTGTGTGTGTGTGTTACGGCAGGAAGGTGGACACAGTAAGAGGGGGTGAGGAATGTGGTAGTTCTTCACGTAGCTGTTACCCTCACTCCGGCAGGTAGGTTCTCACACATCAGTTAAAAGATCTTGATTAAATTGGTTGTGGCAGTAGAGCTCACCTGGTGGGGAGGGGGAGGCTGTATCGGCAAGTCGTGTTGTAGGTACATATAATTAGTGTGCGGTTCAGTGGTGGTTGTGAGCAGGGTTGGTTGATGGTACCGAGTGATTGGATGATATTTACCTGTAGAGGGTCACTTGTTAATTAGCTACCACCTGTCCCCAGCTTATTTCACCTGATGATTAAACACACATACAGTCTCTTAAGCCTGGTAGTAGGGTGGTGTGTGAGGTAGTGGATCAGGTACAGTAATTGGCTCCATCAGTGACGATTGAGAGAAGAACCCAAACTCTGATCCCGGTAGTATGTTAACCCCTTGAGTACGATGTCCTGACCCCTTGAGTACGAGATGTTAACCTCTTGAGTACGAGGTGTTAGCCCACGTTCTCTACCCTTAACATCCGGAGTCACTGGTTTACCGACTTATCAGACAACTAACACATTGATAGTAACACATTACTGTTAAATTCCTGTGTCTGTTGCTCTGTTTATCACGTATTTCCGTTGCTCTGTTTATCACGTATTTCCGTTGCTCTGTTTATCACGTGTGTCTGTTGCTCTGTTTATCACGTGTGTCTGTTGCTCTGTTTATCACGTGTTTCTGTTGCTCTGTTTATCACGTGTTTCTGTTGCTCTGTTTATCACGTGTTTCTGTTGCTCTTTTTATCACGTGTTTCTGTTGCTCTGTTTATCACGTGTTTCTGTTGCTCTGTTTATCACGTGTGTCTGTTGCTCTGTTTATCACGTGTTTCTGTTGCTCTGTTTATCACGTGTTTCTGTTGCTCTGTTTATCACGTGTTTCTGTTGCTCTGTTTATCACGTGTTTCTGTTGCTCTGTTTATCACGTGTGTCTGTTGCTCTGTTTATCACGTGTTTCTGTTGCTCTGTTTATCACGTGTTTCTGTTGCTCTGTTTATCACGTGTTTCTGTTGCTCTGTTTATCACGTGTTTCTGTTGCTCTGTTTATCACGTGTTTCTGTTGCTCTGTTTATCATGCGTTTCGTTGTTTCTTTTATCACGTGTTTCGTTGCTCTGTTTATCACGCGTTTCTGTTGCTCTGTTTATCATGCGTCTGTTGCTCTGTTTATCGCGTGTTTCTTGTTGCCTGTTTATCACGCGTGTTTGTTGCTCTTGTTTATCAATGCGTTTCGTTGCTCTTGTTTATCACGTGCGTCTGCTGGCTCTGTTTATCACGTTTCTGTTGCTCTGTTTCTTATCACGCGTTTCTGGTGTCGTTTATCACGTGTTTGCTGCTCTGTTTATCACGGTTTCTGTTGCTCTGTTTACTGTTTTGCTTTGTTGCTCTGTTTATCATGTGTTTTGCTAGTTTGTTTATCACGTGTTTCTGTTGCTCTGTTTATCACGTGTTTCCGTTGCTCTGTTTATCACGTGTGTCTGTTGCTCTGTTTATCACGTGTGTCTGTTGCTCTGTTTATCACGTGTTTCTGTTGCTATGTTTATCACGTGTTTCTGTTGCTCTGTTTATCACGTGTTTCTGTTGCTCTGTTTATCACGTGTTTCTGTTGCTCTGTTTATCACGTGTGTCTGTTGCTCTGTTTATCACGTGTGTCTGTTGCTCTGTTTATCACGTGTTTCTGTTGCTCTGTTTATCACGTGTTTCTGTTGCTCTGTTTATGACGTGTTTCTGTTGCTCTGTTGATCACGTTTTTGTGGCTCTGTTTATCACCTGTTGCTCTGTTTATCATCTGTTGTTCATTCGTCTGTTTTATCACTGTCAGTATGAAAAGTAAAATATAATAACTTGTACTAATTAATTATTTTTCCTTTTAAGACAACAACCGGAAATACCATGTTGATAATATTACTGATGGTGTTTGGTGGTGGTGGTTGGTGGTGATGATAGTGGTGGTGTGGTGGTAGATGATAGTGTGGTATGGCGGTAATTAAGAAAGGGTAAGATAGTGGTGGTGGTGGCGGCGGCAGTAAATCGTGTGTGTACATACATAATATCTACAAGGCAATAACATCAAGTCTACACACACACACACACACAGTGGTTCCTCCTCCCACTTGTTGCTCCTGCCTGCTATAGGTGTTGTGGGCCCCTTGAGGTCAGTTATGGTTTAATAGTGTTTATTTAAGGGCTATGGTTTAGTGTTTTTTGGTTTATTTAAGGATCATGGTTTAGTGTTGTGTGTGTGTATATATATCTTGTGTTTTGTTGATCTGTGTTGAAATTCGAATAATTAATTGTTGTAACAGTCAGTGTACACCGTTCTCAGCCAATGATTACATGTTCAGTAGTGATCCTGAGTTATGATTGGTGGAGCTGACATACTCTTGGTACATCCACGACGACTCTACCAGTCCGGCGTCCATGTTGGCTGTGTTCTCTTACTTCCAGATAAACACGGGTTAGGTCACCCCTAGAGCAGCCCAGTAACTACTACCACACTACCCTAGAGCAGCCCAGTAACTACTACCACACTACCCTAGAGCAGCCCAGTAACTACTACCACACTACCCTAGAGCAGCCCAGCACCATTATCACTACACTACTTAGATAGCCTAGTAATTCATTGGCCACACTACCCTAGAGCAGCTCAGCAATTGACAACACACTACCTTAGATAGCCTAGCACTATTACTACACTACCTTAGGAGCAGCTTCAGCACTACTACCACACTACTTAGAGCAGCCTAACTACTACCACACTACCCTAGAGCAGCTTAATTCATTACTACACTACCTTAGAGTAGCCTAGTATTCATTACCACACTACCTCCTAGAGCAGCTCAATTACTACTACACTACCCTAGAGCAGCCTCCAGTAACTACTACCACACTACCCCAGAGCAGCCTCATAATCATTACCACACACTACCCTAGAGCAGCCCAGTAACTACTACCACACTACCCTAGAGCAGCCCAGTAACTACTACCACACTACCCTAGAGCAGCCCAGTAACTACTACCACACTACCCTAGAGCAGCCCAGTAACTACTACCACACTACCCTAGAGCAGCCCAGTAACTACTACCACACTACCCTAGAGCAGCCCAGTAACTACTACCACACTACCCTAGAGCAGCCCAGTAACTACTACCACACTACCCTAGAGCAGCCCAGTAACTACTACCACACTACCCTAGAGCAGCCCAGTAACTACTACCACACTACCCTAGAGCAGCCCAGTAACTACTACCACACTACCCTAGAGCAGCCCAGTAACTACCACCACTACTACTACCACTTTCCACACTACCACCACCCCGTCCCTACCACATCACCACCACCTACCACATCACCACCACCTACTACATCACCCCGTCCCTACCACATCACCACCACCTACCACACCACCACGGTCTGTTATGTTCATCTCACACACAACTGGTGGCTGGGAGTGTTATCTGATGGTCTGGCTTTTTCGGGTTCTCTTACTACTGCCGGGGTGATGTAGGTCCTCCTTCAGGTCCTCCTTCAGGCTCCTCCTCCAAGTCCTCCTCCAGGTCCTCCTCCAAGTCCTCCTTCAGGTTATAATCCAGGTCCTCCTCCAGGCTACAACACTACCACCAACGATGTCACTAAGATTAATCACCATAACTCTAACCTAACCTAACCTGATGCTGACTATGGGCATTTGGCGACAATGAGACGTAGTGTATAGAATTTTATTACTTTTCTCTTTGTCATTAACTAAGTCTCTGTGTCATTAACTTAGTCCCTGTGTCATTAACTTAGTCCCTGTGTCATTAACTTAGTCCCTGTGTCATTAACTTAGTCCCTGTGTCATTAACTTAGTCCCTGTGTCATTAACTTAGTCTCTGTGTCATTAACTTAGTCTCTGTGTCATTAACTTAGTCCCTGTGTCATTAACTTAGTCCCTGTGTCATTAACTTAGTCCCTGTGTCATTAACTTAGTCCCTGTGTCATTAACTTAGTCCCTGTGTTCTTTCAGGTAAGTTGTGTGTTGATGGAGGTGTTGTACTTACCTCAGCTAACGACAGGTAAGGTTTAATTAAGAGAGAGGGGGTGTGAGCGAGAGAGGGGGGGTGTGAGAGAAAGGGGGGAGAGAGGGTGTGAGAGAAAGGGTGGGAGAGAGAGGGGGGTGTGAGATGAGGGGGTTGAGAGATAGAAAGAGGGGGTGAAAGAGAGAGAGAGAGAGAGAGACTGGGGTTGTGACCCACATTGTGAAAACATTAATTACCAGCCACCAACTTTTTCACAATATCGTGGTGGATTGTGGCATTGTTGTCACTTTCTCACGCTCGATTGTGGTAGTGCCAGGTGTTGGAGAGTGTGGTTGGCATCTTATTCAAGGGATTAAATCATCGTACTCAAGGGATTAACACTTCGTACTCAAGGGACTAACTCTTCGTACTCAAGGGACTAACTCTTCGTACTCAAGGGACTAACTCTTCGTACTCCAGGGGCTAACTCTTCGTACTCCAGGGGCTAACTCTTCGTACTCAAGGGACTAACTCTTCGTACTCAAGGGACTAACTCTTCGTACTCAAGGGACTCTTCGTACTCACTAACTCTTCGTACTCAGGGGACTAACTCTTCGTACTCAAGGGACTAACTCTTCGTACTCAAGGGACTAACTCTTCGTACTCAAGGACTAACTCTTCGTACTCAAAGAGGTGGTGGTGGGGGTTCCAGACCAGGGGATGTAGAGGGCAAAGGGTCTATTAATCTCGAGGTTGGGTGAAGGTTAGTGAGCATATAATGACACACTGACCTAACTTATGGTGAATTTATTGTCGCTTGTAATTATTGTTTTGTGTCTTGGTCTCTGGGAGGGGTGGGGCGGAGGTGGAAGGGAGGGAGGGGGAAGAGAGAAGGGAAGGAGGTGGAACGGAGAAGGGAAGGAGGTGAAGGGAGATACGAGGGGGTGAAAAATTGTAGTCGGAGGGAGAGAGGGAGGTAGTGAAGGGAGGAAAAGTCACATCTTGTAGTGGTTGTGCAATACATTTGAGAGAGAGAGAGAGAGAGAGAGAGAGAGAGAGAGAGAGAGAGAGAGGAGAGAGAGAGAGAGAGAGAGAGAGAGAGAGAGAGAGAGAGTGTGTCACAGTATAGATACAAGAGACTGTAGTGTAGTGACTGTCTTAACTGATGACTGTATGCATATAGATAACTTACATGTTCTTCTCTACTCACATTGCCCCTCCCCCCATCTCCTTACACGTTCCTCTCACTCAATATTGCCCCCCTCCCCCATCTCTTACATCGTTCTCACACATTGCCCCCCATCTCCTACACGTTCCTTCACTAATACTGCCCCCATCTTTGTCTCTCCAAATACCATAATATAGGTCGAGGAACATCTCCTCCTCCTTCCATCTATCTACCCTTCACCTCCCGGTTTTGCCGTGTTGTGGGTAGATGGGGTGGGTAGGGCAGGGCAGGGCAGGGGCTGGGGTGGGGTAGAGCAGGGGCAGGGGCAGGGTAGGGGGTAGGCAGGGTAGGGGTAGGCAGGGCAGGGGCAGGGCAGGGCAGGGGCAGGGCAGGCAGGGTTGGTGGGGTAGGTAGGGGCAGGGTAGGGTAGGCAGGGTAGGTAGGGGCAGGCAGGGGTAGGGGTTGGGTAGGTAGGGTAGGTAGGAGTGGTGTGGCAGGGGCAGGGCAAGGTAGGGGCAGGGCAGGGCAGGGGCTGGGTGGGGTAGGTAGAGCAGGGTAGGGGTAGGGGCAGGGTAGGGTAGGGAAGGGAAGGGGTAGGGCAGGCAGGCAGGCAGGTAGGGTTGTAGGGTAGGGAGAGCAGGGTAGGGGTAGGCAGGCAGGGCAGGGCAGGGCAGGGCAGGGCAGGGGCAGGTAGGTTGGGTAGGGTAGGGTGGGGTGGGGTAGGTAGAGCAGGGTAGGTAGGCAGGGTAGGGTCGTGGGAGATCAGTAATGTTGTGTGTACTGTTCTGGCAGAAACAAGATTCGTCACACACACACTCAGCTAATGGTCTCACTCATTAGTAGGACGGGGTGGAGGCGAGGTGTAGTGGGGTGTAATGAGGTGGAGATGAGGTGTAGTGGGGTGTAATGAGGTGGAGATGAGGTGTAGTAGGGTGTAATGAGGTGGAGATGAGGTGTAGTGTGGTTGTTGGGGGTGTAGGAGGGGTGTAATGAGGTGGAGATGAGGTGTAGTGGGGTGTAATGAGGTGGAGATGAGGTAGTGTGGTTGTTGGGGGTAGAGGGGTGTAATGAGGTGAGATGAGGTGTAGTAGGGTGTAATGAGGTGTAGTGTAGTTTTATGGGGTGTAAAGACCATAGCCTTCTTTTGCTGGCTCCTGTGTCTGTCTTCTGAGAGAGAGAGAGAGAGATTGACCTTGTACTGTAGGTAGGAGTTTGTTCATCTTTACAACATCGTATCGTAAAAAAAAACATATCAATTAGGTAGTGTGTGTGTGTGTGTGTGTGTGTGTGTGTGTGTGTGTGTGTGTGTGTGTGTGTGTGTGTGTGTGTGTGTGTGTGTGTGTGTGTGTGTGTGTGTGTGGCCACCAAGCAAGGCTCAGGAGGCGGCAATAACGGTACATAATAACGCGTGTTGCCAGCAGGGGGGGAGGAGGAGAGGGGGTAACAGAAGGGTAGGTGGACCGAAGGAGAGGGAGGGGTGACAAGGAGGGAGGCTGGGGTGCACGGGTATACTACTACAGGTTAACGGTACTACTGAAGGCTGGTGAGGGGCATCTCCTTCCTCACCTGCCCATCCTCCCTCATCTTCCCTCACTTGCATTCCTCCCTACTCGCTCACTTCCCCTCCCTCCCTGCTGGGAAATCTGCTGTGTCCTCCTGTGTGTCTGCAGTGTGTCCTGTTGTGTGTTCTGCTGAGAGTTTGCTGTGTGTCCTGCCGAGTGTCTGCTGTGTCCTGCTGAGTGTCCTGCGGAGTGTTTGCTGTGTGTCTGCTGTGTGTTCTGCTGAGTGTCCTCCTGAGTGTCTGTTGAATGTATGATGAGTGTCTGCTGAGTGTCCTGCTGTGTCTGCTGATTGTCCTGCTGTGTCTGCTGGGTGTCTGCTGTGTTATAAAGGGACATGACCAGAAGTTGTGAGATGAACGGTGGTTGTCCTTCAGTGTTCACGAGTAACCTGTTCACAGTTAGTCCCTCGTCTTCCTGTTCACAGTTAGTCCCTCGTCTTCCTGTTAACAGTTAGTCCCTCGTCTTCCTGTTAACAGTTAGTCCCTCGTCTTCCTGTTAACAGTTAGTCCCTCGTCTTCCTGTTAACAGTTAGTCCCTCGTCTTCCTGTTAACAGTTAGTCCCTCGTCGTCCTGTTAACAGTTAGTCCCTCGTCTTCTTGTTAACAGTTAGTCCCTCGTCTTCCTGTTGACAGTTAGTCCCTCGTCTTCCTGTTGACAGTTAGTCCCTCGTCTTCCTGTTAACAGTTAGTCCCTCGTCTTCTTGTTAACAGTTAGTCCCTCGTCTTTCTGTTAACAGTTAGTCCCTCGTCTTCCTGTTAACAGTTCCTCCTCGTCGTCCTGTTAACAGTTCCTCCTCGTCGTCCTGTTAACAGTTCCTCCTCGTTTAACCCCTTGTTTACGATGACTTAACCCTTTGAGTACGATAACTTAGCACCTTGAGTACGATGAATTATGCCCTTGGGTGTGATGACTTAACTCCTTGAGTACGTTTATTTAACCCCTGAGTACGATGACTTAGCACCTCGAGTACAGTTGTGTTAGAGGAGCGAGGGAGTGTTGTGTTGGTACCTGTGGACCATTATAGTGGCCCAGGCAGTGTTGTGGTGCAGCCTCGCTATACTAACGTAAATAGAAAGTGATCAGTGTGTGTGTGTGTACGAGCGGTAGTGTACTTGATGTAGGCGTGTGTGTGTACGAGCGGTAGTGTACTTGATGTAGGTGTGTGTGTGTACGAGCGGTAGTGTACTTGATGTAGGTGTGTGTGTGTACGAGGCGGTAGTGTGATGTAGGTGTGTGTGTGTACGAGCGGTAGTGTACTTGATATAGTGTGTGTGTGTGTGTGTGTGTGTGTGTGTGTGTGTGTGTGTGTGTGTGTGTGTGTGTGTGTGTACGAGCGGTAGTGTACTTAATGTAGGTGTGTGTGTGTGTGTGTGTGTACGAGCGGTAGTGTACTTGATGTAGGTGTGTGTGTGTGTGTGTGTGTGTTAGCGCTCAAGCAAGGTCCGCTCTGTAGTGTATTAAAAGGGTCAGTTTTTGTGAGCTTGGCCACCTTGAACGACTTTCTGAATGCCTGCCACAGCTCAGACGTGACCAACCCGTCCACTCATTACCGTTATGTTACACTCACTTAGTTGGTGACGAGGGTGACGTATATAATTGTTGTGTGTGTGTTATGAGGGCTGCAACACACGTTATGGTGACCGTCGTCACAAAGAGAGACCTACTATGGGGGGGGTTGTGTGTGTATAGTGTCCTGGTGTAGTGTTATTATTAATAGTAGTTAAAGTTAGTGGTGGTAGTGGCCTGGGGATGATGGTAATGGCGGGGGGTGGAAGGTAGGGGCGGGGAGTGGTAGGTAGTGACCTGGGGATGTGGTGGTGGGTAGTGGTAGAGGTTGGTGTGGTGATTCGCCGTTACCAGGAAAGGGAAGCTCCGCGGCGTTCGTCTCTCACTCGGCCCAAAGTCGTGTCCTCGAGTGCCAAAGGTTACTGCTACATTGTGTCGCCTTTTACCTCTGCTGCCGTTATTGTTCCTTCTCTCCAGTATCACCTGAAGATTAAGTCCCAAGCTTATTTCACCTTACGATTAACCACTCTTAAGTTAACCTAACCTAATCTAACTTATGGCAAGTGTTCCACTACGTTACACACTCCGGTACATCTGAGGTACAAGTGTTATCACTTAAGGCGAAGGATCATATTAATTTGTATGTTTCATTAATGTATATAAATATCATTTACTATTAAAATTATATATATATCGAATTAGTTTTTGTGTGGATCTGAGAATTTAACGACAGACGTTGACTTGGTAGACGACACTGCTCCCCATTCACAAATGGGACAGTTTAGTTCAGTTTAGTTCTAAGTTTGGACAGGAAAACATTTTCTCAAACATCATCCGCTGTTAAGGTCGATAGTTAAGCCTTTTCAAGAATTCACATTTGTACGATTAACAACACTAATATACGAAAGACTTAAGTGTCTATAACTGCTGTTACCAAACATGGGCTAGGAGGGCGGCCACCTGAGGGCCGGGCAGCGTAAGGAAGGAGGCGGACACCTCCAACTCCTCTAGTCTTGTTGGTCAATATTGTTATAAAAGGGGTTAATTTTCCCTTTAATTTTTAAACACCATTTCTCCCCGTCTTGGATTTCTTCTCACGAGAATGGGAGCGTGAGGTAAACACGATAGGCATGACCTAACCTAACTTTACCTTACCTTAACCTAAGCTTCCCTTAACCTGATCTCACCTAACCTAACCTCTCTATCCCCAGATGGTATTAGGGTGTTTAATCACCAGAAGCAATAAACTGATGGGATGGGGGGGGGAAGGAAGATCTAATCTGCAGTTCATTCATAATTTCGTCTTGTGTTAGTGGGACAACATTAACATGGGGACTTATGGCCTCCACACAGACACAGCCAATGTAAACAAGCCGTGACGTCACATGGGGCGTTGCGAGAGGGCGTGGCTTCCTTTTTCCTGGGACAGACATGACGTCACAGGGAGAGAGACGTCACGCGCCCTGTTGTTGATCGCCTGTTAACGGTGCCAACAGGTTAAGGTTGTGTTGGTGTTTGTTGTCGATAGATGGCGTATGTTTTATGGTGATATACGGGATCATAGGGATATAGGCTGTGTGTATGTATCTGTGTGTGTGTGTGTGTGTTATTGGACATTGTGTTAAGGAACCGGAAGTGTGGCTTAAGACCTTACTGGTGAAGACGATGACCTGTTGGCCCCTCACTTGACACACCGCTGTTCAGTATTAAGACATGTAGTGACCAAGTGTTGACACGGAGCCACGTCAGCCATTGTCAGCTTATTCGAGACGGATCTAATAAGGTGATGGTGTGTGTGTGTGTGTGTGTGTGTGTGTGTGTGTTTGTGTGTGTGTGTGTGTGTGTGTGTGTGTGTGTGTGTGCAGGTCTCACTAAGGCAGCACTGAGGTTGTCACACTTTGCTCTTTATCTTCTGTGCATTCAGCTGGGAACATCTCTACCACACCGCTCACACCTAGCCACACTCGTACTCACACCCAGCCACAGTACTCACACCCACACCGTACTCACACTCCTGCCACACTAGTACTCACAGCCTGCCACACTAGTACTCACAGCCTGCCACACTAGTACTCACCTCCGCCACACTATACTCACAGCCTGCCACACTCACAGCCTGCCACACTAGTACTCACAGCCTGCCACACTCTGTCCACAGCTTTTCCAGCTGTGTATGGAGTGTGTGTGTGGAGGGGGATGGGAGGGAGGGTGGAGGGACGAGGAATGTGAGGGAGGTGGAGATGGGAGAAAGGGTGGAGGAATGGGAGGGAGGGTGGAGGATGGGAGAAAGGGTGGAGGGAATGGGAGGAGGGAGGGTGGAGGGAGGATGGGAGGGAGGGTGGAGGATGGGAGGGAGGGTGGAGAATGGAGGAAGGTGGAGGAATGGGAAGGAGGGTGGAGGAATGGGAGGGAAGATGGTGGGATGGGAGAATGGGAGGGAGGAGGGTGGAGGGTTGGGAGGAGGTGGAGGAATGGGAGGGAGGGTGGGAGGAAATGGGAGGGAGGGGTGGAGGGGGGGTGGGGGGCATGGGGAGGGAGGGTGGAGGGATGGGAGGGGAAGGTAGGAATGGGAGGGAAGGTGGAGGAATGGGAGGGGAGGGTGGAGAGGAATGGGAGGGAAGGTGGTGGGATGGGATAATGGGAGGGAGGGTGGAGGGATGGGAGGGGAGGGTGGAGGAATGGGAGGGAGGGTGGAGGAATGGGAGGGTGGAGGAATGGGAGGGAGGGTGGAGGGGTGAAGGGGGACTGGACTGGGAGGGAGGGTGGAGGGGATGGAGTGTGTTGCCACCAGAAGCTGCTTATGTCGTCAAGATGATTAATGTGCTAGACGACATGACTGTCGCTCTCCCTCACCACCAAGCTCCTCTCCCTCCTCCTCTCTCACCCTCTCTCCCTCACCGCAAGCTCCTCTCCCTCACTCCTCTCCCCTCACCTCACCTCCCCTCACCGCTCTCCCCTCACCTCCACCACTCAAGCTCCTCCCTCACCACCAAAGCTAGGAGGGAGGGAGGTGTAACCTGTGTGTCACACCTTACCAGTTAGAGAGTGTTGAGAAGTCCTGGTGGATGTGGTGGCACTCACTAACACCCTCCACCACCACTCACCACTACCACCACTCACTAACACCACCACTCAACACCACCACCACCACACCACTCACCACCACCACTTACACCACACTCACACCACCACTCACTCCCACTACACACCACTCCTGCCACCACTACTCACACACCAGATGGGGATGGTGTGAGGTGTAGAGTGGGTAAGGTGGGGGGTAGGTGAGGTAAGGTAAAGGCAAGGTTAGGAGTGATTAAGGGTAAGGGGTTAGGTGAGGTAAAAGGTAGGGTGGGTAAGGTAAGGTAAGGTTAGGTGAGGTAAGATAAGGAAAGGGTAAGGTAAGGTTAGGGGGTGGGAGAAGGTAAGGTAAGGTTAGGTGAGGGTAGATTAAGGTAAGGTTAGGTGAGGTAAGATAAGGTAAGGTAAGGTTAGGGTAGGTGAGGTAAGGTAGGGTGAGGTGGGGTATAGGTTTATTCAGATGATGCCTCAGGTAACAGGAGGTAGGAGAGTGATTGGATTGTGTGGTCGAGTAAGGTAAAGGTAAACTGGGTAACAGGTGATGTGAGGGTGTGGTGTGTGTTGTGTGATATGAGTGTGTTGTGTTATGTGAGTGTGAGTGTGTGATGTGGGTGTGTGATGTGAGTGTGTTGTGTGAGTGTGTTATGTGAGTGAGTGTGTGGTGTGGGTGTTGTGTGAGTGTGTTATGTGAGTGAGTGTGTGGTGTGGGTGTGTGGTGTGAGTTTTATATGAGTGTAAGTGTGTAATGTGAGTGTGTGGTGTGAGTGTGTGGTGTGAGTGTTATATGAGTGTAAGTGTGTAATGTGAGTGTGTGGTGTGAGTGTGTGGTGTGAGTGTGTAATGTGAGTGTTGTGTTATGTGAGTGTGTGAGGAGGATGACCACTTGTTGATCATAATCTCTAAGTGTGTTATGGACGTCGGAGATAAACAAAGGTTATTTAATCCGGGCCAATCATAAACCAGGATCACCCACCAGAGATAAATTCATTGGCTGGGAAAAGGTTTACTCGTGGCCAAACATGAAACTTCACAACTACACCTCTCCCAGCCAATGAGTTGATCTCTTGTATAGTGATACTGGGTTATGATTGGCTAAGATTTAACTACCTTGGTTTATCTATTTAGGGGACCACACCATTGTCCTGAATAACAAAAACAACAAAATTCTACAGCATCATCTCTAGTCGTCCTCGTGTGTGTGTGTGTGTGTGTGTGTGTGTGTGTGTGTGTGTGTGTGGGTGTGTGTGTGTGTGTGTGTGTGTGTGTGTGTGTAAGTAATTGGGTTGGTGAGGTACAGGAAGGGCAGCTGAGCCTTCCTCTGGTCGTCCACATCTGGGGTTGGCAGCGACCTATACTTAATTGACCAATTGAGGGAGTGTGGGCCAGGCAGGCGGGGGCGGAAAACACATAAAATGACCCAGAAACTATGTGGTGCTTTTTTATGTTTATGTGGGTTGACGCTCGTGGTAAATATGTACTAAGTGATGTACTATGTTGTGGAGAGAGAGAGAGAGAGAGAGAGAGAGAGAGAGAGAGAGAGAGAGAGAGAGAGAGAGAGAGAGAGAGAGAGAGAGATTGTAAATAAAAGATTCTGCTGACAAAGTTGTGTGTTGAGTTGTGAGGGGCGGAGTTGATAAGAGGCGAACATATTGATAGAGCCTTAGTACATAGCACTGGCGTAGAGAGAGACGTGTGTGTGTGTGTGGGCGGTGCAGGAGAGAAAAACAGGACATTCCAAGACTCTCAGTTATGTGACACCTCCACGTCTGTCACTCCCCCGTCCCTCACCCCCGTCCCTCACCCCCGTCCCTCATCCCCCTCTACTAACACAAACATCGTCTTCATAACACAACGCTGCACACGAGATCAAATAAACCTCATCTCTCACTTGTGTTTCTCTCACCACTTGAACAAGGGAGCGTGACGGCCAGGAATTCCTCTTATTTGGGGGTAGTAGGGCACGTGACGGAGGCGCCCACACCACCCACCTCACGCCCACACCACCCACCTCACGCCCACACCACTCCTACACCACCCACCTCACGCCTTCACCACCCCTACGCCACCTCGTCACACCCTTTTACAGCCACACCATTCTTACTATACCTCTCATCCTATCCACACCACACCCGTCACACCATATCCATCATACCCCTACATCACACCACACCCGTCACACCATATCCATCATACCCCTACATCACACCACACCCGTCACGCCATATCCATCATACCCCGACAGCACACCACACCCGTCACACCATATCCATCATACCCCGACATCACACCACACCCGTCACACCATATCCATCATACCCCTACATCACACCACACCCGTCACACCATATCCATCATACCCCGACATCACACCACACCCGTCACACCATATCCATCATACCCCGACAGCACACCACATCCGTCACACCCCCACGCCACACCACCACCTGCAGTAGTACCAGCTGTGACACTCCTTCACCATCTGCCTCAGTGTGTGTGAGGACTTATAAGATGGTGGACGGATGTGATAAAAGTTGGTAAAGAACCTCTCTCCCTCCATGCTGGTCACACACACACACACACACACACACACACACACACACACACACACACACACACACACACACACAGAGTGAGGCAGTGTGTTAAGTGTGGGGGGGGTGGTGGAAGAACCATGGTGGTGTAGAGCGACGAGTACCTCATCAGGCAGGTCATCTCCCTCAGCAGGCAGGTCCTACCTCTTCACCAGGCAGGTCATCTCCCTCACACCTCACCAGGCAGGTCCTACCTCCTCACCAGGCAGGTCCTACCTCCTCACCAGGCAGGTCATCTCCCTCACCAGGCAGGTCCTACCTCCTCACCAGGCAGGTCCTACCTCCTCACCAGGCAGGTCATCTCCCTCACCAGGCAGGTCCCACCTCTTTCACCAGGCAGGTCATCTCCTCACACCTCACCAGGCAGGTCCCACCTCCTCACCACAGGCAGGTCCCACCTCCTCACCAGGCAGGTCATCTTCACCAGGCAGGTCCCACCTCCTCACCAGGCAGGTCCCACTCCCTCACCAGGCACCCTACCTTCCTCACCAGGCAGGTCCTACTCCCTCACCACCAGTCAGGGTCATCCTCACCAGGCAGCATCCCACCTCCTCACCACAGGCAGGTCATATCCCCACCAGGCAGGTCCCACCCCACCAGGCAGGCCATCTCCTCACACCTCACCAGACACAGGTCATCTCCTCACCAGGCAGGTCCCACCTCCCACCAGGCAGGTCCCACCTCCTCACCAGGCAGGGCTCATCTCCCCACCAGGCAGGTCATCTCTCACCAGGCAGGTCCCACCTCACCAGGTGCAGGTCCCACCTCCTCACCACAGGCAAGCCATCTCCCCCACCAGGCAGGCCATACCTCCTCACCAGGCAGGTCCTACCTCCTCACCAGGCAGGTCCTACCTCCTCACCAGGCAGGTCATCTCCCTCACCAGGCAGGTTATCTCCCTCACCAGGCAGGTCATCTCCCTCACCAGGCAGGTCCTCACCCCTCACCTCACACACGTGCTCTACTCTGTCAACAAGATGATTGTCACTCCTTCCTCCTCCCTCCCTTCCCCCCTCCCCCATCTACTCCCTCTCCCTCCATCACATACCTAGCCCCGTGTTGCACCATCATCCTCCATCATTAATGCTGTCACCAACACCATCTCCACCACCACCACCACCACTACCAGATGGTCAAATTAATTGTTTTATTTTCCACCAGATGCTGTGTAACATTCTCAGACTAAAACACACACACATACGCAGGTTTCCGTCAACCATATCAAGCCCATGGTTATGCACATTAACTTCTCCGACCGTGTGTGTGTGTGTGTGTGTGTGTGTGTGTGTGTGTGCACGCTCCACCGAGCTCCTCGGCGTCACTGCAGATACAAACTTAGTTGGAATGCACACGTCAGTACAATTGACAAGTCCTCCACCACTACCTCCGCTTTCTCAAGTCCCTGAGAGTCCCCGCCCCAGAGCTCTTACACAACTCTCATCACCTCACCTATGGTTCCTCCTACACCAGAGCTCTTACACAACTCTCATCACCTCACCTATGGTTCTCCTACACCAGAGCTCTTACACAACTCTCATCACCTCACCTATGGTTCCTCCTACACCAGAGCTCTTACACAACTCTCATCACCTCACCTATGGTTCCTCCTACACCAGAGCTCTTACACAACTCTCATCACCTCACCTATGGTTCCTCCTACACCAGAGCTCTTACACAACTCTCATCACCTCACCTATGGTTCTCCTACACCAGAGCTCTTACACAACTCTCATCACCTCACCTATGGTTCCTCCTGCCCCAGAGCTCTTACACAGCTCTCATCACCTCACCTGTCTGCTGGTCTTCCTAAATGTCACACTGTTTGACCTTCCCTTGAAGACGATGATAATATAACCCTCTAAGGACAATGATTAACTCTTCGAAGACGATGTTTTAACCATGTGTGTGTTAATTTAGTGTCCTGTGTGTATGTATCTCTGTGTAATAGTGTGTGTGTATTTATGTATCAGTAAGTGTGTGTGTGTGTGTCCAACTTCACGCTCTCTGATCAGAACCACAACAAGTGACGTCATCAGTATTACATCATGGTGGTGGGATAACGGGAGGGAATAACTGGAGCATAGCTGAGGTGGAGCTTATTATAGGAGTTACTGAGGTGGATGTGTGTTAGCTTATGTGTTAGCTTGTGTTCTTGATACGTGTTTGTTATGTCTTAGCTTGTTTTACCTGTGTGTTAGTTGTGTTACCTGTGTGTTGGATGAGTGTTAAGTTTGTGTTACCTGTGTGTCAGCTTGTGAGTTAGAGTATACTACGACATCCCACAAGGTGTTAGCTAATGCACTCGAGGGAGGTACCAACTCAGCTGGGTGGTGCCGCCTCTCACCTTTGACCAGACAGACACACATACAGGTAAGGTCGTTTTATTAACAGGGAGGTAAAAAAAGATTTTTCTGATAGTATTGTAATTATTGATGTAATTAATAGTGGTGCTATTGTGAGTCGTGTTGTAGGAAGTGTGTAATAATAATAATAATTAACGGTTTATTGAAAGAGCATGGCAGCCAGAAGGCTTAAAATATGCAGTTACATAATTGGGGAATGGGTCACTTAATTGACAAATAATATACAAATAACATAAGTGATACAAATATAATATATAATAACTAGGTGGGGAGAAGGTTATACTACAGGGCATTTCAACATAGTAACAGTGCAAAAAAGTAAGATTAGCTGGGAGTGAACACGCTGGTGGATTACGAATAGTTGATAATTTTACAATGGTTGGGAGTGGGCTGTTCTTATAGCTATCAGTACGTGCCCGTATGGGCTGGAAGCGGTTGTGATGTCGAACAGTAATTCGCGGACGAGGGATCTCGGGTGGAAGTAGGAGCCGGTGTCGAGGATGGTGCAGAGGCTTCTCACCAGATTTGCCGATAAGGTCGTGGTGATGATCAGAGAGAGCCGAGTGTGTTGAGCGCTTCTTGATATGTGGAGTAGGAGGGGAGAGAATAATCTTGCATGCCCTCTTCTACACTTTTTCTAGGTGTTTCCGTTGTGTGGCATTTAGGGAGGAAGACCTGGCAGGGGAGGCATAAGTGAGCTTGTGAGGTATGAATGTTGAGTAAACTCTGAGGAGCTCGGGCGCAGGAACTCCGAGGGACTTGAGTCGGCGGAGGAGGTGGAGACGAAAACCTGGAGGATTTGACAATATTACTGACGTGTGTTTTCCAATTTAGTTTATCTATAGTGACGTCGAGGAGCTTGGTGGAGTCCACAACCTGGAGTGTGTGTGTGTGTGTGTGTGTGTGTGTGTGTGTTGTGTGTGTGTGTGTGTGTGTGTGTGTGTGTGTGTGTGTGTGTGTGTGTGTGTGTGTGTGTGTGTGTGTGTGTGTGTGTGTGTGTGTGTGTGTGTGTGTGTGTGTGTGTGTGTGTGTGTGTGTGTGTGTGTGTGTGTGTGTGTGTGTGTGTGTGTGTGTGTGTGTGTGTGTGTGTGTGTGTGTGTGTGTGTGTGTGTGTGTGTGTGTGTGTGTGTGTGTGTGTGTGTGTGTGTGTGTGTGTGTGTGTGTGTGTGTGTGTGTGTGTGTGTGTGTGTGTGTGTTGGTGTGTGTGTGTGTGTGTGTGTGTGTGGTCTGAACCTGCGTTTCTATCTCTAACATAATGAGAGACGTGATGTTAGTGAGAGTGTCTGGCGTCTTCATCTTACTGTGTACGTTCTTAACCCTTGTTCATTATCATCGTACTTCCAGAGTTATTCATTATATTAAGTTAAAACCTTAACAAGAGGTGAAGACATCATACTCAAAGGGTGAAGACATCATTCTCAAAGGGTGAAGACATCATTCTCAAAGGGTGAAGACATCATTCTCTAAGGGTTGAGACATCATTCTCAAAGGGTGAAGACATCATACTCAAAGGGTTGAGACATCATACTCAAAGGGTTAAGACATCACACTCAAAGGGTGAAGACATCATACTCAAGAGGTTAAGACATCATTCTCAAAGGGTGAAGACATCATACTCAAGAGGTTAAGACATTCTCAAAGGGTGAAGACATCATACTCAAAGGGTTAAGACATCATTCTCAAAGGGTTAAACATCATACTCAAAGGGTTGAGACATCATAAGCCTTAAGACATTATACTCAAAGGGTTAAACATCATATTCAAAGGGATAAAATCTACTGAATGGGTTAAAACATCATACCCAAGGGATTAAATCATTGTTTTTTCCTGTTATTACTTTCACCTCATACTAGCCAAGTCGTCACGTCAGTATGTGGGCCATGTCACCTGTTCTTGCATACCTGTGAAAGTACCGGCTAATGTTCTTCAGTATGCCGAAGGAAGCTGCTGAACATGTGTGTGTTCATCCAGTAAAGGTCATCCTCGAGGGTCAAGTGTTAGTACTGGAGGGAGTTGGAGTATGGATGGAGTCGTAGTGCTGTATACCTGGAAGATAGTAATGGAAGGAGTTGTAATACCTGGAGAAAATTTGCCATGTTTGGTGATGTGTCTCGGGACAACATTGTTCTCACTTCTCGTGCCAAAGGGGGAATCGAACCCGGGTTGGTGCGGCGAGAGGCCATGTTTGGTGCCATATAATAATAATAATGACAAAACAACAGCAACAACAATAACAACAACAATAATAATGATAAACAAAATGCATTGTAGCCTTATTGTCTCACCTCTCACCCGCCCCTCACCTTTCACTCCCACACATGTCTCGTGAGTGTGTGTCTGTGTGTGTTAAGAAAGATGGGTGTAGGCAGGTGAAATGTGGGCCACGATCAGCCGAGGCCCCACGCCTACTACTCAGCTGGTCCATGGGCGTGGGCCAGCTGGTACATGGGCGTGGGAAGGCGTGGGCCAGCTGGTACGTGTGTGTGTGTGATTTTGATTATTTGTTTGTTCTATTAATTGAAGGTTTGAAAACTTTCTTATATAACGTATAGTTCATATTTTTGTATAGATTAAAGAATAAGTGATAGTGACAGCATTGTTTGTGTGGCGTGACAATGACAGCATTGTTTGTGTGGTGACAGTAGTGTTTGTGTGGCGTGACAGTGACAGCATTGTTTTATGAGTGACATATCTCGTTGGATGAGAAATGGAAATTATGTAGGATTGTCTTGTTGTTTATCATAAAGGAACACATTGAATAATGACGATGATGATGACGACGATGATGACGACGATGATGATGGTGATGATGACAGTATTGTGTGGTGAGACGTGTTGATCAAGATAAACAAGACACAGGATGAGGAATGATAATTATAGCATTGTCTTGTGGCAACTTTCTCACGTGTACAGGGTGGTGACGTCATGTTATGTGGTTTATTGTTGACACGACCACCACGAGTAAGTTCATGTGGTGACGTCATGTTATGTGGTGATGTGTTATGAGGCCGCCGTTATTTCATGTGGTGACGTCACGTGATGAGGTCGCCGTTGCTCTATATGGTGACGTGTTATGAGGTCGCCGTTGTTCCATGTGGTGACGTCACGTTATGAGGTCATTGTTGTCACGGGTAAGAAGGATGTCCGGGAAACTTCACTTATACATCTTTATAATTATGATAAGTTCATTTATATAAAGAGTTCGTCATGTGTTACTTTAATGTATGGGGGTGAAGTGTGGATGGGGGTGATGTACGGTGGATAAGTGTGAGACTGGTGACGTGCTGTTGAGGCGAGGGAGGTAGATGGCGTGCTGTGGGGGGTGAAGTGTGAGAGTGTGTGTGAGGGGGGAGGTGATGGCGTGCTGTGGGGGTGGGGTGTGGGGGTAGAGGGGGGTGAAGTGTGAGATGGGTAGATGGCGTGCTGTGGGGGGGTGAAGTGAGATGACGAGGGAGGTAGATGGCGTGCTGTGGGGGGTGAAGTGTGAGACAGGGAGGGGAGGTAGATGGCGTGCTGTGGGGTGATGGGGGGGGGTGAAGGGGAGATGAGGCGAGGGAGTGTAGATGGCGTGCTGTGGGGGTGTGTGAGATGAGGTGAGGGAGGGTAGATGGCGTGAAGTGGGGTGAAGTGTGAGATGGGGCGGAGGTAGATGGCGTGCTGTGGGGGGGGGTGAAGTGTGAGATGAGGCGAGGGAGGTAGATGGCGTGCTGGGGGTGGGGGGTGAAGTGTGAGATGATGGCGGCGAGGCGAGGTAGATGGTGGCTGTGGGGGGGGTGGTGAAGTGTGAGATGAGGGGGCTGATGGGGGTGAAGTGTGGGGGGTGAAGTGTGAGAGGGCGAGGGGAGGTAGCTGTGTGGGGGGGTGAAGTGTGAGATGAGGCGAGGGAGGTAGATGGCGTGCTGTGGGGGGTAAAGTGTGAGATGAGTGAGGAGGTAGATGGCGTGCTGTGGGGGTGAAGTGTGAGATGAGGCGAGGGAGGTAGATGGCGTGCTGTGGGGGTGAAGTGTGAGGGGGGGTGGAGGTGAGAGATGAGGCGTAGATGAGTGCAGGGGCGTGGCCGAGATGAGGCGTGCTGGGGTGTGGGGGTGAAGTGTGAGATGAGGCGAGGGAGGTAGATGGCGTGCTGTGGGGGGTGAGTGTGAGGATGACGGCGAGGGAGGGTGGATGGCGTGCTGTGGGGGGGGGTGAAGTGTGAGATGAGGCGGGAGGTAGATGGCGTGCTGTGGTGACTCATCTACTGATCTCTCTCTGACGTAGATATTATGAAGGCAAGGAAGGAGAACAACCAGCCAGCCAGCCAGATAGCAAGGTAGAGAGCCAGCCAGTCAGGTAGGAAGGTAGAGAGCGAGACAGTCAGGTAGGAAGGTAGAGAGCGAGACAGTCAGGTATGTAAGTAGATGGGTACTTAGTAAGTTAGTTAATTTGTTGACAAAAACACCATTACATGTTAAAAAACTACAGAATATAACTTGAGTTTCTTTAGTATAGATTACAATTATAGCAGTTGAATTTTTGTGGGTGAGGCGACAAAAGACATTATAAACTCTAAATCATCCCTGTGTAAATACTGTACAGACAGACATGATGACGTGTTTCAGTTCCTTATGTCAGCAGAGTTGTGTGTGTTATACCTGCTGCCACAGGGACCTTAGAGATAACCCACAGTCAGGTAGCCAGCCAGGTAGGTAGGTGGTGGGTAAGAGTCGACTGATAACTGTTATCTTTGGGAAAAATAACTGATATGGCGCTAGTCGCTGGCTGTCCGGTGTGTGTGATTACCTGTGTACTGGAGCCACTCATGTGTCCTGCTGTGATACAACACTTATGTATACTGTATATAAACGGTATATAATGTGTCTTGCTGTGATACAACACTTATGTATACTGTATATAAACGGTATATAATGTGTCCTGCTGTGATACAACACTTATGTATACTGTATATAAACGGTATATAATGTGTCTTGCTGTGATACAACACTTATGTATACTGTATATAAACGGTATATAATGTGTCCTGCTGTGATACAACACTTATGTATACTGTATATAAACGGTATATAATGTGTCCTGCTGTGATACAACACTTATGTATACTGTATATAAACGGTATATAATGTGTCCTGCTGTGATACAACACTTATGTATACTGTATATAAACGGTATATAAATGTGTCTCTGATGTAACTCCATACAGTATATAATACAACACTTATGTATACTGTATATAAACGGTATATAAAGATACAACACTTATGTATACTGTATATAAACGGTATATAATATGCTGTATACAACACTTATGTATACTGACGGTATATACGTGTCCTGCTGTGATACAACACTTATGTATACTGTATATAAACGGTATATAATGACAACATATGTATACTGTATATAAACGGTATATAATGTGTCCTGCTGTGATACAACACTTATGTATACTGTATATAAACGGTATATAATGTGTCCTGCTGTGAGACAACACTTATGTATACTGTATATAAACGGTATATAATGTGTCCTGCTGTGAGACAACACTTATGTATACTGTATATAAACGGTATATAATGTGTCCTGCTGTGATACAACACTTATGTATACTGTATATAAACGGTATATAATGTGTCCTGCTGTGAGACAACACTTATGTATACTGTATATAAACGGTATATAATGTGTCCTATTCTCTTACATAAGACTTGTGTGACGCTGTAGTTATAGTGTGTGTATGTGACGGTGATGCTGACAGTGTGACGGTGATGCTGACAGTGTGACGGTGATGCTGACAGTGTGACGGTGACGCTGACAGTGTGACGGTGACGCTGATACTGTGAAGAGTCACGCTGACAGTGTGACGGTGATGCTGACAGTGTGACGGAGGTAATGTGGCTGTGACGGGAGTGTAGCCACAGGTGACTGATAACCCCCACGAGTGCGTAACACAGCGTTACTGACACACCTTGTCACACACTACCACCTCTGGTTGTAACACCCCTGCTTGTGTGTGTGTGTTAGTAGACAGTAATGTGAGAGAGGCGGACAGTGAGGGTCAGGCTGCTATGCTCATCCTCCAACGTTGTCCTCCAGCACGTCCCACTGACCCCATACATACATACTTCATATTATACACTACCTCAAGGGGTTAAATCATTGTACTCTAAATGTTAGGTAATAAAACGTAATTAATATCATTGTTACTAATATTTTCTTTTACTTTTCAGGTAAGTTATGGTGATGGAGGTATTGTGACGCAATATGGTGAGGTACAGTGACGCAGTATGGTGAGGTACAGTGACGTAGTATGGTAAGGTACAGTGACGCAGTATGGTGAGGTACAGTGACGCAGTATGGTGAGGTACAGTGACGCAGTATGGTAAGGTACAGTGACGCAGTATGGTAGGTACAGTGACGCAGTATGGTGAGGTACAGTGACGCAGTATGGTAGAAGGTACAGTGACGCAGTATGGTGAGTACAGTGACGTAGTATGGTAAGGTACAGTGACGCAGTATGGTGAGGTACAGTGACGCAGTATGTGTGAGTACAGTGACGTAGTATGGTAAGGTACAGTGACGCAGTATGGTGAGGTACAGTGTTAGGTACAGTGACGCAGTATGGTGAGTACAGTGACGCAGGTATGGTGAGGTACAGTGACGCAGTATGGTGAGGTACAGTGACGCAGTATGGTAAGGTACAGTGACGCAGTATGGTGAGGTACAGTGACGCAGTATGGTGAGGTACAGTGACGTGGTGAGGTACAGTGACGCAGTATGGTGGGGTACAGTGACGCAGTATGGTAAGGTACAGTGACGCAGTATGGTGAGGTGCAGTGACGCAGTATGGTGGGTACAGTGACGCAGTATGGTGAGGTAAGTGACGCAGTATGGTAAGGTACAGTGACGCAGTATGGTGAGTACAGTGACGCAGTATGGTGAGGTACAGTGACGCAGTATGGTGAAGTACAGTGACGCAGTATGGTAAGGTACAGTGACGCAGTATGGTGAGGTACAGTGACGCAGTATGGTAGGTACAGTGACGCAGTATGGTGGTACAGTGACGCAGTATGTTAAGGCAGATGACGCAGTATGGTGAGGTACAGTGACGTAGTATGGTGAGTGCAGTGACGCAGTATGGTAGGTACAGTGACGCAGTATGGTGAGGTACAGTGACGCAGTATGGTGAGGTACAGTGACGCAGTATGGTGAGTGCAGTGATATTACAATAGTAATGGGCTGGTACAGGTGTGGGGTATACGTGATGTAGTAATATTTAAATCCAGCAAGGTTGGTTCAGGAGGTTGTGTGGTAGACATACACCGTGAGCCAGCCAGGTACACCAGTGACCCAGCCAGGTACACGTGACCCAGCCAGGTACACCGTGAGCCAGCCAGGTACACCGTGAGCCAGCCAGGTACACCGGCCCAGCCAGGCGCGTGACCCAGCCAGGTACAGTGAGCCAGCCAGGTACACCGTGACCCAGCCAGGTACACGTGACGCAGCCAGGTACACCGTGACCCAGCCAGGTACACCCGTGAGCCAGCCAGGTACACCTGTAGGCCAGCCAGGTACACCCGTGACCCAGCCAGCAGGTACACCTGTGACCCAGCCAGGTACACCGTGACCCAGCCAGGTACACCGTGACCAGCCAGGTACACCCGTGACCCAGCCAGGTACACCCGTGAGAGCCAGGTACACCCGTGACCAGCCAGGTACACCGTGACCCAGCCAGGTACACCCGTGACCCAGCCAGGTACACCCGTGAGCCAGCCAGGTACTCCGTGACCCACAACACTGATAAACTTCGCCTTATACTATATCTTCGACCACAACCGCTAAGAGTCTTACCTGTAATCCGTTATCCAACTCAGGTGTAAAATTTCAGGTCTGGATATTTTCTGCCTGTGTGTGTGTGTAGGAATGAGACGGTTAGTGGGGGCAGGCTAAGGGAAGGTCAGTGGGTAGTGGGGGAGTGGGGGGGCAGGCTAGGGAAGGTCAGTGGGTAGGCTTGCGGGGGTAGTGTAAGCAACGGGGCGGAACATTGGATGATCCGTATGTGAACCAGTCAGCCTGGCCAGGCCATAGGGTGGGTGTGTAGACGACCTCTCTTCTCTCTTTTATTCTTATCACAATTGCGTGGGGGTGAGGAAGGTGAAAGGTGAGGAGGGTGAGTGGTGAGGGAGGCCTGATAGGTGAAGGAAGTTAACTGTGCCGTCACCTCGGATCGTGTTAATGTTCCCTGTAACTCCCTCCAGGTGGTACAGTACCGTAGCACCTTGCTGTACTTAGTGTACCGTCCCTGAGGTGAGCTGTAACTGTGTGTCATCAAACAATACGAGAATCATGAGAGAGAGAGAGAGAGAGAGAGAGAGAGAGAACACCAACTTTCTCTCTTCCCTCTCGTGGGCGTCACACTCCTCCCACCTGGTCATCTGCCGCTGCTCTTGAAACACATCTCGTAATAATTGTCTTAACTCAGGGAACATATGTTTTGTTCGTCTTCTGGAAATACTCTAACACTCAACGCCATAATATCCTGACCACTGGGGCCTCATAAACACCCTTTGTGGCCTCTACTCTGTCATCCTTTTTGCGCTGCCGCTCACAGGATGAGTATGGGGTGCACAGTAAACTAGCTGCTGTTCGCGACAAAAAAAATTCTTGCCAAACTCTATGGAATTTATTTATCTATTAATGTTCATCTGTTCATACATAACACTCCTACAGTTCTTTTGTTCTCTCTCCACCTACCAGTTGTGTCCAGCACCAGCGCCGTATGGTTACACAGGCCGGTGAGGAAACTACTGTGTCAGTGTAGACGGGGGCGCCCTTTGCTATTATACTGTACTTCATTCACTCTCTCGGCTGTTTCACACACAGTAAACAAGGAAGGGCGTGAGTAGGTTAGGTTAGGTTGCTGGTACACTGCTAACCTGTGGTCAGTCCGATGACCCACAGGTAACTATTGGAGGGGGGGGGAGCAACTGTCCACCCTAGTAAATACCTGGTGGTCGTAGTGTTAGTGGTGGTCGTAGTGTTAGTGGTGGTGGGAGGGAGACAACACCCAAGGGCGTGCGTGGGCGTATTGTTCTCACACACACACACCATTGTCACTTCTCTCCATCTCAAGGTCACTAGGCGGGTCATGAGGACACTACACTGTGTTGTAGATAGTACTGCTGGTCACTACACAACAGTTATCAATAGCAACAAGTTTATGGTCAAAATTATGAAGAAAAAAATAACTGGGTTTGGTAAGAGAGAGAGAGAGAGAGAGAGAGAGAGAGAGAGAGAGAGAGAGAGTTGTGTTGTGGTCAGCTGATCACTTGTGTTGTCTCAGGGTAAATCTGGTATTTTTGTTTTGCTGAAATGATGTTGGTTCATTAGCGTGTAGCTAACTATCCTGGTGTGGGGTTGTCTGCCTCACACACACACACGGGAGAAAGTTTCTGAGTAGCGACCTGAGATGGTGGTGTGTGTGTGTGTGTGTGTGTGTGTGTGTGTGTGTGTGTGTGTGTGTGTGTGTGTGTGTGTGTGTGTGTGTGTGTGTGTGTGTGTGTGTGTGTGTGTGTGTGTGTGTGTGTGTGTGTGTGTGTGTGTGTGTGTGTGTGTGTGTGTGTGTGTGTGTGTGTGTGTGTGTGTGTGTGTGTGTGTGTGTGTGTGTGTGTGTGTGTGTGTGTGTGTGTGTGTGTGTGTGTGTGTGTGTGTGTGTGTGTGTGTGTGTGTGTGTGTGTGTGTGTGTGTGTGTGTGTGTGTGTGTGTGTGTGTGTGTGTGTGTGTGTGTGTGTGTGTGTGTGTGTGTGTGTGTGTGTGTGTGTGTGTGTGTGTGTGTGTGTGTGTGTGTGTGTGTGTGTGTGTGTGTGTGTGTGTGTGTGTGTGTGTGTGTGTGTGTGTGTGTGTGTTAATCATCAAATGTGTCACGCACGAGTCTTATCAGAGCTCTACCTGACCGGGTGCTGATGTGTCTTGAGTCGTGTGTGTGAAGTAACTAACCTAACGTAACCTTAACCTAACCTAACCTGCCGTGTGTGTGTGTGCGTGTGTGTGTACACTAGAGGGTGGAGGAGCTCCAGGTGCCTGCCTCCATTACCGGTATCTCAGGGCGGCCCTCAGCTCAAGAAAGATTTATTACTGGGGTCGTTATCTCCGCCGTCGCCAGGCTAGAACAAACTGATGGCATCCGTGTCAAGTTTATTTGGATCCCGTCACTATAGGAATAACTGCCCGTGACACTGTTGATCGACTTGCCAAAGAAGCGACACAAGAAGATATTGAAGCCACCCTCGCCCTCTCCCTGAATCATCTCAAATCTCTCATACACGCCACACAACGAGAAGCATTCGACGTAAAATGGACACACCTGAAACAACGGGGCAGCGTCACACTATGCCACTATGACGCTGTAACCGGTGACTCCAACCGCCACTACAAAGAGTATCAATCTCTTGACTCGATTTCAACAGATTATATACATGAGACTGCGGCTAGGGTACAGGTACCTATGGGAGTACATTGGCAACCCTGAGCCTCACCGCACTGTTTGTAAACTTTGTGGCCAACCCGACTCTCACACCCTCCGTCACTACATCCTCACTTGTCCTATGACCTCCTCCTACAGGTCCCCAGCCGTTACCAACATCTCTTCCCTCCCTGACCAGATATCCCTCCTCCTAGTCACTGGCCTGGCACTAGGGACCTGCCACACTTTGCTATAAGCAGATGAAATGTACCGGGAATTTCCCCCCTCCCCCCACCCCCACACACTCATCATTCTGTCACTTTATGTAACTTGCTGACAAAACCCATGGCCCTTCAGGCTTCCACGCCCTTAATGCATGAGTCATAAAGGCAAGCGTGAACTCCGCATGCTTCCCAGTTGGGCGCTGTAAACGCTTCTGCGCTTCACCTTGCACAGGATGTAAGGGGGTGCCCAATAAACTAGCCCCCTCCGGGGCAATCTGTAATCTCTCTCTCTCTCTCTCGTATATATGTGTTTGTTCTCTATTTTGTTTGTTCTACATGACTTGGTAGAGTCCCTGTGTGTGTGTGTGCGCGTGCGCCCTGATTATAATTAACATAACACACCTGTGCCTTGACTAGTCACACCTGTCTGGCCATCACATAGTGTGGCTCCTGTGGCTCCTCGTGTTCTTGTTCCTCGTATTTATTGGATCGATTCTCTATGGCTGTGAGCCCTAGAGGTTGAACCAGGATGATGGTTGTGCAGGTGAGGGCAGAAGTCCTGGAGTATTTTCCTCAATATGTGGCGACAGGTACTAGGGGGTGGTGCAGCAGGTGAGGCAAGATGTTATTATAACATTGTGTTGTTTGGTGTTACTCCCAGGTACACTCTCCCAGGTACACTCCCAGGTGCACTCTCCCAGGTACACTCTCCCAGGTACACTCCCAGGTGCACTCTCCTCCAAGGTGCACCTCCCAGGCCACCCCAGGTGCACTCCCCCAGGCACACTCTCCAGGCACCACCCCAGGTGCACTCTCCCAGGCACACTCTCCCAGGCACCCCACACTCTCCCAGGTGCACTCTCCCAGGTGGCACAGGTGCACCTCTCCCTCTCCAAGGTGCACCTCCCAGGCACACTCTCCCACACTCTCCCAGGCACACCCCAGGTGCCTCCCAGGTGCACTCTCCCAGGTGCACCTCCCAGCACTCTCCCAGGCACACTCCCAGGCACTCTCCCCAGGTACACTCTCCAGGTACAGGTACACTCCCAGGTGCACTTCTCCAGGTGCACTCTCCCAGGTGCTCCCAGGCACACTCCCAGGCACACTTCTCCCAGGCACACCTCCCAGGTACACTCCCAGGTGCACTCTCACAGGTGTACTCTCCCAGGCACCTCCCAGGTGCACCCTGTGGGTGTGCTCTCCCAGACACCCCTCCACACTCTCCCGGGCACACTCTCCCAGGCACACCTCCCAGGTGTACTCTCCCAGGTGTACTTCCCAGGCACACTCTCCCAGGTACACCTCCCAGGTGCACTCTCCCAGGCACACCTCCAGGCACACTTCTCCCGGGCACACTCTCCCACACTCTCCCAGGGGCACACTCTCCCCAGGCACACTCCCCTGCACACTCTCCCAGGTACACTCCCCAGGTAAACTCCAGGCACCCTGCAACCTCCCCTGGTACACTCTCCACTCCCAGGTAAACTTCCAGGCACACTTCTCCCAGGCACCTCCCCAGGCACTCTCCCCAGGCACACCTCCCAGGCACATTCCCCAGGTAAATCCCTCCCAGGTACACTTCTCCCAGGCAGGTACAGGTAAACTCTCCCAGGTACACTCTCCCAGGCACCTCTCCCCATGGTGGTGGTGGAGGAGGTGGAGGAGGAGGTGGAGGAGAGTGGGTGACAGGTGGGGAGGGGAGGTGATGGTGGAGGAGGTGGTGATGGTGGAGGGGAGGTGATGGTTGAGGGGTGAGGAGGGTTGTTGAGGGAGGTTGTGGAGGAGGAGGTGATGGTGGAGGTGGCTGATGGTGGAGGGGGAGGTGATGGTGGAGGAGGAGGTGATGGTGGAGGGGGAGGTGGTAGGGGCAGTACACGGGGTCGTCCTTGTTGATGTATGTCCTGCCGCTGTTCTCTCACTGTCTCTCTCCCTCACCACCACCTCCTCCCCTTCTACTCACTTCCCTCTCCCCTCCCACTCATCTTTCCCTCTCGCCACCCACCTCTCTGCTCTACCATCTACTTAAATGAACTTAGGCTGTGTGGTCCTTTTATAAAACAGGTGAGTGGTGTTACCTGTAGGGTAAGTCTTACCTTGTGATTATTACCTCCTGCTGGGTGTTGGGAGAGGGTGGAAGGTATTAAGAGGAGGGGATATTGGTGGGTGTAGCAAGGTGTGTAGAGTGTTGCGTCTCACCATTGTTCAATACACTCCTGTTGGCTCCTGAAGGTCACGTTCGTAATGATTCGTTCACAGAAGTTAAGTCATTAGTGAGCAGAAGGAGTACATCACAGCCATTCAGCCGTCATGCTACCCACGCCTCACCTGGGAGAGATCAGGTGTGTCATTATGATGTAATTTGGGAGAAATTAACGAACGAAGGTTTGTGAATCTACAGCCCTGCCAGATAAGGTCATGTGTGTGTGTGTGTGTGTGTGTGTGTGTGTGTGTGTGTGTGTGTGTGTGTGTGTGTGTGTGTGTGTGTGTGTGTGTGTGTGTGTGTGTGTGTGTGTGTGTGATAATAATAATAACAATAATAATAATTAAACAATAATAACAAAAGCAACCATAATAATTAAAGGCTGACTCAAAGTGTCTTTGTATCTGTCTGTTTCAGAGAAAGAAAGTCACACTACTAGGGTGGCAGGTTGTGTGGTGGCAGCTATTGTCACCGTAATAGTGTTGCCACAGGCTGGGAGGTCAGGAAGGCTCACCGTTATACCTGGGGCTTCACCTCACCTGGTAGACAGTAGACAATGTTAATAAGAACTGATGGTTGTGTTTTATTAAAGAGTAATAATTAATAACTGCAGGTCGTACAAGAGTCAGGTGGTGGTCGTGTACCTGGAGACAACATGGCCCTGGGGTGTTTCTCATCAAACATTGTCGTGGTAACACTACCTTCCCTCCACTCTTATTCCTCTTCCCTCCAGCCACCTTTCTCCTTCCCTCCTCCACCATTCCTACCCCTCCCTCTCTCCCCACTTCCTTCTCTCTCACTCCTCCAGTACAGGGTTTAACGATCACCAGATCTGACTAATGAAGCAGAACCATTTTTACTTTTAATAAGACGAAAAAACCCAGTAAAAATGTGAGCCCAACACGAGGTAAAATTAGCGTGTGTGTAGTAACATTCTCACACCACACCACTACACTACACCCACACACCACACCACTACACCCACACACCACACCACTACACCCACACACCACACCACTACACCCACACACCACACCACTACACCCACACCACTACACCATACCAGGCAGCATTATATTGAGCACCACATGATAAAAGAATCAACAGAGATATTATTACACGGTGACAGGCACTAACTGGTCGCTCCCCGTCCCTACTGGGCTGATGGTGATGGTGAAGTAACCGGTACTGAAGATAATTCCATTAACATCATTAAATATTGAAGATGCCATAGCTGTTAATAATTCAATTGTATCTTATTAGACTAACTTATTTCCCCGCCATCAAAAACACGGAGAGGAACACATAATGACCTCGTGTGTGGTGTAGTGTAGTGTGTGGTGTAGTGTAGTGTGTGGTGTAGTGGAGTGTGTGGTGTAGTGCAGTGTGTGGTGTAGTGGAGTGTGTGGTGTAGTGGAGTGTGTGGTGTAGTGTAGTTTGGTGTGGTTGTGTGTAGTGTCGTGTGTAGTGTGGTGTGGTTGTATGTGGTGTAGTGTGTGGTGTGGTGTAGTGTGTAGTATAGTGTGTGGTGTAGTGCGTGGTGTAGTGTGGTGTGTCGTGTCGTGTGTTGTGTAGCGTAGTGCGGTGTGGTTGTGTGTAGTGTAGTGTAGTGTAGTGTGGTGTGGTGTGGTGTAGTGTGGTG